>NC_081182.1:48422630-48722630 GCF_029867415.1 Vicia villosa | reverse complement strand
TTATGGAAGATCAAATGATGTCAGATTAAAGAACTACTAAACAATGATGTTATATTTTCAATTGTGATCCACGTGAAGTTTCTAGGAGTGCAGGAAAAGGATACATGATCAGGACAAATAATTGGAGCATGACCATCAAATTATACTTGAGTGTATATTGTATATAATAAAATATATTTTTTATTTGATTTGTATAATTTATTGTGTGTTATACTGAGATTGAGATTTGTATTTATTTAAAAAGTTATTTACTATGAAATTTATTTGTTAATCCTCTCATAAATATCGTCATAAAATGTTGAGCTTTTATTTATTAAAATTGGTTATATATATATATATATATATATATATATATATATATATATATATATATATATATATATATATATATATATATATATATATATATATATATATACTCATTAAAATTTAGTTGTCTAATGGTTAAAATTAATAAGTAATTAAATGTGGATAGAGAAAAATAATACTCATTACTTTTAACTATTAAATTGAAAAGAATCAATGATAAATCTTGATAACTTAAGTAAGAATATTCCTCCTCATATATATAATTATTTTAATATATTTGAATTAATGTCTTTTGATTTATCTATAAAATAAAAATTAATTTTCTTTATATTATTAAATTCACTTAAGTGTTATGACTTAAAATTCAAACTTATGTTATTTAAGATATAATATAAATTTTAATGGCTCATAATTGTATAATAAATTTTAAGTGTATACAGGTACGTTGTATGCTATAATTAATAAAAGTCTCTTTAGAGAATAAAATTTAATCCTAAAAACTTTTTTTTTGGTACAAATTCTAAAAACTTAGATTTAATTTGGATACGGTTTTATGCTTAACATGACAAAAAAAAATCGAATATGATAAATTTATGATCATGATTCTTTTGATTATAGAAATTTGGTACTCATGTTTAATTGTTTATTATTGTTTTACATACTTCTTTTATTAAGTAAATTATATTGTGTGTTTATTGAATAAAAAGTGAAACTTTAAATCATATTATTTGTTATTCAATAATTTAATTGAAAATCACTACTAGAAATACACGTATTACCTGCGAAATTTGCTGCGGAAAAATTTCCGCAGGTTTACCTGCGGAATTTGCTGGGACTTTCTTAAACAAACTAAATTTTTCTGTGGATTTAGAATTGGCAGAAAATTTCGCAGGAATACCTGCGGATTTTTCTGCGGTTCTTATATTTCAAACAGAAAACGAAACTATAATGCAAAATCCGCAGGTAAATTCGCAGGAATGTTTCCTGCGGATTTTGCTGCGAATATCTATTTTATTAAAACAAAACTATTATACAGAATCTGCAGGTAATTCCGCAGGAAACTTTCCTGCGGATTTTGCTGCAAAATTAACTATTTTCTTAAAATAATAGTAATTTTTGTCTAATTTTTTAAAAAATGAATCATTATATTTAATGGTTAATTATTTAATATTATTATATTAATTAATGTTTTAATGTGAATTGTGTCATTTTTAAATTTTTTATCTTAATTTTTGACGAAATAAAAGGTATAAAAAATTTTAAAAATAAAATTAATAAAAGGTATTAAAAATTTTGAGAATGGATATCAGATATTCTTTTATAATAATCAATTTTTTAAAAAAATTATATAAATAACTCATATTTCAAAAATATTATCTCAATAACCCTTGTTTGGTTGATACTGTCAATTAATATGTTTTAAAATTATTTCTAAATTTCAAATTTAATCTTATTTAAAATTATATTTGTTCAATTGTTAATTATTATAAAGTTTTAATTTTAGAAATCCTACTCTAATAATAATGATGTGTTATATGAAATTATATTGGAACTCTTGTTAAAATATCAAATTTTATATAGGATTTTAAAATTATAAATTAGTTTTACTATTTTTGGTAGCTTAAATTTTGACTTTGTGGTTGAGTTTGCTGCACGAGTGGGCTAAATACATTTTCAATTCAAGTTACAAATTGAATATAAATTTTTATAATTTAATAATAAAATTATAAAATATGTGATAGAATTATAGCTAATTGAATATAAATAATAGCTAACATATATATATATATATATATATATATATATATATATATATATATATATATATATATATATGTATATATATATATATATTGCTTAATATTTTTAATTTATTGATTGATAAAAAAATATTTATATGTTTAATTTTTTATTGTGAATTAAAATAAATGATGTTTTTTTTAATTTATCTCTAAATAATTTTATTTAATTTTATATTTTAGTACAAAGAGAATTTAATTAAATTAAATTATTTTAGTTTTACTATTATTAGTTTTTCTTAAACTATTTTATTTTATCATTTTTGCCTTAACATTTATTATTGATTATTGATTATTGATGTTACAAATTAAAATTAAAATATATTAACATAGAGAATAGATAAAGGAAAACCTAATGGTGTGTTCCAATCTTAACCGGGGTTTCCAGCCACCAGAATGCTCCTGCATCTTCGTGAGTCCTCCGTCTCCGTCTATTCTCCATTGTGAGTCCTCTCCTTCGAATGCTCCTGCACCTTCGTGAATCATCTCCGTCAAGCGTTTCGGCAACATCGTGAATCATCGTTATCGATTGTGTCACATCCATTTCGTTCATCCGGTTGTTTCACTTTCTATTGCGCGTTTTGTTACTCGGATTATAGTGTAAATACTTATTCTTCTCCCCTACTTCACTCCATTTTAACCCTGGGTTCTTTGTTTCAGAGTTGATAAATAGTAGATTCGATGTTGATGGTGATGAGGTTATCTAGACGAAACAGAGGACAGAAGGAAAAGATGATTGAAGACTTGATCCTTACATAATCCAATTGTGAGATGACAAGAGGTAAATAAAACCTAATATTTTCAAAGGTTTATTATAATCTGTATCTTGCACACATAGTGTTTGATAAAAGCTCTCAACCAAGTCCTTTCTTTTCTTTTGACACTGGATTTTTGTGTTGTTGTTATTATTTGTTGAAGGTGATGGTTGTTAGTTAACAGTAGTTTGTTTTGTTGAATCAGGGTAACCGTAGAAGGTGGTTCCATGAGATCAAATTCGGTTAAATTTTGCGAATTTTGAAAAAGATATTATAATACTAGTTATAAAGAGTGATTCATATGATTTTAGGAGATGAAGTCTTCATGTATGTTTTTGTGTCCCTTGAGAATATTTTTCATCCAGTGAGCAAAAGATTAATCTCTTGTTCAAAGCTAGTATAATTGTTGTTACAGTTGGTACTCTTATTCAAAGCTAGTATAATTGTTGTTACAGTTTTGCATATATGCCTTATAGAAAGCATGTATGAGGTTTGTCCGATTAATTGTATTTCCTTGTTAGTTCTATGAAATCTCTTCTCCAAATGGCTACATCAAACAACAAGGTAAATTAACTTTTTAGGTCTGTATTGATGTGATGAAGTTTAGTGGTATCAATATGTTATTTATTACTTGTCACCTGCTTCAGTAGTGCTAGGCAGCTAACTTTCTGCATGTGATAAATAATATACACATACTTGAAAAAAACATGATGAAAATGAATATTTTAGCTTCTGTTATGTGTGCTATGATAGCTTTTTAAGATACATATAAGTGCCTTGTTCTTTTTAAATTATGTCTAAGTGTTGAATTATCTCTTTTCTGAAAGAAAAAAAAATCACCAAAGAAAATTCTGTTAGGAAGAGAGGGGTAGTGGAAGAATGCTTCAAATAAAGTCATCTTAATAGCGAAGTGATAAGAAATCGAGTCCATTGTGTGTTGCCTTGTTCTTTTTAAATTATGTCTAAGTGTTGAATTATCTCTCTTCTGAAAGAAAAAAAAATCATCAAAGAAAATTTTGTTAGGAAGAGAGGGGTAGTGGAAGAATGCTTCAAATGAAGTCATCTTAATAGCGAAGTGATAAGAAATCGAGTCCATTGTTGAGGTTTTTCATTGACAATAACGAATGTACGTTTCAAGACAATGATTGAAAATACGGTCGCGATTACATTGGGGCTACAACACTTGATGAATATAGGAAGTATGTTGAAAAGGATGCAGCATTTGAAAGGAGGTTTCAACAGGTTTACATGGCTGAACCTAGTGTGCCCATACTGTTAGTATACTTAGTGGATTGAAAGAGAGATATGAGGGCCATCATGGTGTTAGTTAGTTTGGAATTTTAATCGTTGCTTGATAACTGAGGTAGGCTGTTGGTGAATTTATATCTTACTAGAATAGTTTCAGTTTCACACTTATGCCAGATCTCTCTCTGTAACACATCACCTATGAGAAATAGATATTGCCAATTGTGATTAATTGTGATTGCGTTTAATCAATATATTTTTTTACTATCTGTTTGTACTTCGTGGGAAGTTTATTAAAAAATGTATTTACTACTTTACTTGCTATCCACATTTTTTAGTTTTACTTTTAAATAATGGTGGGGAGAATTTTAATGTATCTTCCGATTCTAATTTGATATGGCCAGGTTAAACCCAAAGATTATGCAAAAAACCTATGTGCAAAACTCTGGGAATTTCACTCTCACCAGGTAAGTACTTTTGTTCTGACTTGTATCTCTTCAATTTTTTTGTATTAGTATAATCAAAATTTGTTACACTTAGTTCCATCACATGACAATGAGCCTTTTTGATAAATTATTCATGTATTAAATTTATTCCTATTTTTGGTATACTGTTTTCTTATGCCTATAATTGGAAATTTCAGTTTCACCTTTAAAAGTTGGTCGTCACTTTGATTTGGCTTCTAGTATCAATTATGAGAATGATGTAGATCTGTATGCATAAAATTATAATTTCACAGTTCCACTCTACCAATTGTTATCTATTAGCATCATGCACTTTGTTAATGAGTTTCACATCGAATGAGATATGGCTTACAAGTTAGGATAATCTTCCCCTTATAAGCCGGTTAGGCCGGTTTTGTAAAGTTAAGTTAGACTCAACCACAATTCTATACTGTTACCATCTGATGATTATGTTTGAGGATAATTTTTAATTTTTTGGTTAATATAGTCAGCATCTGCTAGGGACTCGAGAAAACATGTTCAAGAATCGGTTGTTCATTGGAAGTAAGTAAAGAAGTAGATAGATAGATTTCATTTGCATCTCAAGATGTTCTATGACTCTGCCGGTTTTAGTGTAATAAGATGAACGTGTTATTTGCTTAAAACAGGTTACACCAGAAAATGATGTAAATCCTAGAAGTTCCTTAGGAGAGTCGAGCTGCAAGTCGAAATCTTCGAGAGAGTTAGTCAAGGTTCTCGATCGTATGTGGCGTCTTGAAGAACAGCAGGCATCAAATATAGCAACAGCGAAAGTGCTGATAAAAGAACTAGATTCTTCTCAAGCACAAGAAAAAGAGTTAGTACATGAAAAGAAAATGAATAGGCAGATAATGGAGAGCTTAATGAAGCAAATAACAGAAGACAGACGTGTTAACGAAATCAAAGACCCTCTTGTTGCTGCTTCAATAGTTCATGGTGGTTCAGTTGATGAAGCAAACCTGTAAGTAGTTTTCTCAGCCAGCCTCTTGTTAATGAGGTAGATCAGAATCAAGACAATCGACAACAGTAAAAACGTAAACTACAGTGTAAATTCTTACTCCACCCCCACCTTCTAAAGGTTATTTATGATTTTTTTTTCTTACATAAAAAAAAAAAGCTTAAGCAGTTGCTACTAGTTGCTACTTATCTGTGATTTGTATTATTCCAACATTAGAATACAATCAAGATGAGGGCATTGGATATGTATAACAGTAGAAAAGTTCATAGTATGAACTATTCCTAATTTTCTGTGTTAGTTTGTACTTTTTACTTTGGATTGTGGCTCTATACTCGATTTTTTCCCTCTCCTAATCGACGGTGGCTAGTATTTTCACGGTTGTTGTTCATAAAGCAAATAAAAATGAAAATCTGATAAACTGGTGATTCAATAATATATAGGTGAGTATTTTATTTCTTTATTTTTACCTTTGTATACTGATAGAGAAGCAAATAATAATTTAGATTTTTTTTTAAATTTAGAAATAAATTACCTGCGGATTTACCTGCAGAATAACGTTCCTGGGGATTTATCTGCGGAATTACCAGCGGAATTTACAGCGGATTTACCTGCGGATATTTTCCTGCGGATTCACCTGCGGATTTTCCTGCGGAATTTCCTGCCGAAGTTATTACCCACGAAGGTTTTAGCTGGGGACCAAACACCGCAGGAAAATCCGCAGGAAATAGATTTCCTACGGAAATTTTGCTCAAATCCGCAGGTAAATCCGCAGGAAAGCAGAGTATTTCTAGTAGTGAATGTTGAATGATTTAAAATGTTATGAGAAAATAACTCATTGACTACATTGTTATCGTTGTGTAATAGTTGTTTAAACTACAAAAAATAAATAAAAGACATAGTTACACATGGTTTGAATATTCAAAAGTAATAAAATAGAAATATGTTATAATTATTTGACAAAATGATTGATAAGGATACAATGCTGAAGAAATCGTGTAAAAATGTGATACAAACTCATATATAAGAAATCGATAATAGAAACTCAACTCACACTTGATTAACACAAGTTTTGAATTCAATTTTAAAAGTACATATTCCAATAAATCCCAATGACAAAAGTACTTGGAGGACCATAAGTACAAAAATTAGAAGGTTGAGTTTTACTCTTAATGTACATATATCAAGAATTTGCTGAAATGTATTGCATTTCTGATATAGTATACCTATACAAGAATGAAGTGGAGCCAATTAATAGAGTTAAATGATTTTCCTCTTAAATTCTCGTGAAAAAGGCACATAACACAATGTTCTATTAATTGTGTCAATTTTTATAATTCTTTTGATAATTGCGAGATTTCATGTGTGAGTTATACACATTTTTTTTAATGAATAATTGGTTCAAAACTTGTCTAACATTCTATTCAGGGATGAGTGACAACTTAATTTACTAAGTAATATTTCAAATCGTAAGATATCATTATCTGAATATTATTTGAAAGTTTGTATTTTTATGTATATTAATTGCAAGCACAAATAATAACAACGTGATTTGATCTCCTAGTAAAGGTGCATGATTTAAATCTTACTTTTATATATTTATTAATAAAGTTCATTTTATTTATAGTTCGAGCACTCGATCTTTCCAAGCAGATATATATGGATGAGTATAAGTTAGATCGACCTAAAAAGGTCTATACTCTGACCTATTTAAGATTTGGTCTAGCCTAGTCTATTTAATAAAAAGACTAAACTTTGACTTTTAAAAAAAACCTATTTAATTAAATAAGTCAAATTTAGGTTATTAAAAAACATAAGAAATTTTATAAATCGATCTATATGTATATCTATTAGAAAATAGACTAAATAGTATATAAAAGACATTGTTGCCTATGCAAGAAAATAAGTAAAATGAACTATTTGAAATCCTTAAAACGAAACAAGCTTTTAGGCCATGTCAGACAAAAAAAAAACTACAATCGGCCATAGGCCTGACTCAAGCATTAAAGATTTATTTTAGGTCAGATTCATACCTTCTAAGACCCCACCTATTTCATCCCTACATATAGACGCCTTTACCAACAAAACCAATGCACTTGTAGGGAATAAATATGAACGTCAAATATTATAAATGTTCATTGGCAAGGTACAAATTTCATTTTGAAAACGTGTTTCTCTTTCTCAAGTGACCTAAACGTCTCTATAAATAGAGATATTTGAAAAAAAAAGGACACAAAAATAAAAATATATACATGAAATACAACTTATTATAATCAATTTATCTCATTAGTGTATGAAACATTTTTATGTAATCTATTATCAAAAGATAAACTTAGCGTGTTTGTGCAATTTACATTAAGGTATTTATAGTATCGTAAAAATATTCATCGTTAATTCCAATTGCATTTGATATATAATAATTGGTGGTTATCTAGAGGTTAGTGTTAGGGGTGGCAAACGGGCATGCCCGCTCCCGTTTAGGCCCGCCCCGCAAAAGCTCGCGAAAAAACGTGGCGGGGCGGTGCGGGCCTTTTTAAGAGTGCGGGTCTAAAACCTTGCCCCACCCCGCAAAAAAGTGAGGGCGGGGAAAGCCCGCGGGCATTCGACTTTTTAGGCCTAAAAATAGTAAAATTCTATAAAAAAAACAAATGCCCGCAAAAACCCACAAAAAAATGGGGCGGGGCGGGGCGGGCACATTAAAGAGAGCGGGCCTAAAACCTTGCCCCGCCCCGCAAAAAAGTGCGGGTAAAACAGCCTTTCTCCGCGGGCCGGGCCCGTTTTGCCACCCCTAGTTAGTGTGAATTCACACACTTTGAATTTTTTAAGTGCAATTATCACCCACCTTTATTTTAATGCTACAACATCTTTTCAACTACAATATCCAATACCCCATACCCGAATTCATGTCCTCTTGAACACCAACTTTTATACCCGTATTTGTAATTTACGGGTATTTTCCTAAAAGAAATCGATCAATAGAAAAGATTATATTATTTTAAATTTTTAACAATGTTAACAAAAAAATTTAAAATTGTTGAATTATAAAATAACCAAACACCTATTTTAAATTAAAATGTGTGATAGTTAAATAATAATTTTTTTTAAAGTGGTAAACATACATTTTTATATAATAATATAAACTAAAATGTATTAATATATATGTGGGTATAAGGCGGAGTGAGTACTAATGTTCTCATAAACATACTCATAATTATTTATTTTAGTGGATAATTATTTGTACTCGTATCTGAAACCGTTTTATCGATTTTTACCTTTTCGATTCTAAGTATATTTTTTTGCGAATAACTACGGGTACTACCAAGTATGAGTGCAGTTGTCATTTTTATCTAACACAATCAAAGTAAGAAAATTATTTGTTCATTTAAAGAGAAAAAAATCCAAAGTTAAATGCTCAACCCAAGAAAAAAAAATCAGAACTTAAATGCCCAACCCTACTTTTTTTTGTAAGTGTCCCATTGGTGATGGTGATTCAATCGATATAAATTATTCATTTTATATGCAAATCAGGAATGATTTTTCAATTATCTAATCCCTAAAAAGGATTTTTCAAATCTTTAGCTAATATAAGTACTTTTTAATAGAACCACAAAAGAAAAAAACTTTTTAACGAAAAAAACTTTTTAACCATGATTGGAAATTTTAACCACTAGCCATTAAATAAAATATGATGATTGCATATATCATCAATATATATCAATGAGATACTTGTCTTTGTCTAACATATACAGTTTCAAATTTATGATACAAGGAAAATTCACCAATCTCAAACTAAAGGAGAGACCTATCACAATCATAGTGAAATGATGATATGCATCTTATATTTTATTTGTACATGAGAAAATATGTCATTGTAAATAAATTTATTTACACTTGCATATTTTCTTGTAAAAGAGGAATCTTCTTGTCCAAAGAATCTGAGCTTTCCTCACTACTTTTCTCATCATCTTCTTCTCCTTTGAATTCTCCATACAATATTGTATAATACCCCATTCCAATCACACTTGCTCCTATCACACTGCACAATTTTTTTCATAACATAAAAAAATAAATCATATAAGCAAAATATAAAGGAGAATTAATCCAAGTATTATTACCTTCCATAATGAAGACTATTAGGAAAGAAGCAAACTCCAAAAGTGGTAGCAAAAGCAATACCAAAAGGCTTGAACTGTGGCACATAAAGTGAACCCTTCATTCTACTCAACCAAATTTGAATATTTGGACGAATCACACCCCCAAATATGCCCTAAAATATTTACATAATCATTATCACTTTATTTTTTCATATATTTTATAAATCTAGTAGCTCGATTGAAAGTTTATATCTTATAATTCATTTGCGTAAAACTAGTCGTTGGATTAAAAGTTAATATCATATAGATCATTTGTGTAAAAATTCGACACTTACCGTTAGAACAACGAGAATGAGCTCCATGTTATTCTTTAGCTTCCAAGAATTTACATCACTTTCAAATATGCATGAAACTATTGCACTAAGAATTGTCCCAAGCAAGGTATAATAAGAAACCATCTTCATTGGTTCTTGATATTGCTTAACAGTTTCTTTCTAGTAGAATAAAAAAAATTAAGTTGAATCAAGTTAAAGATCAAAAGGAAAGTTGAAAAAGTGGTTAAAAAGAAAGTAGTACCTGAATAAAGTTGGCAACTGAAACTGAGAAAGCAGCAGCAGCAAGCAAAATGCCACCAAAAACCCAAAATTCAGGTGTTGAGGAAAAGACAAAAAGTTTCTTAGTGTATCTAAGGTTGTGAGAAGAAGGTCTTATGAGTGGTCCTTTGAAGAATTCAGCAACTATTGCTCCCATTAGTGATACCATTATACCAACTATTTGAACTTGTATACCAGAGTTTTTCAAATTCAACTCTACCTTCCTAAAAAAAAAATCAATTAAATTGATTCATCACATATATATTATTTATTTTTTATAAACTAGGTATCTTCTGCACGCAATGGCAGAGACTAATACTTCGAGCTAGAAAGAATCACATTAGACGGCAAAACTCTACCTCAAAAGATTTAACACTGGTGCGTGTCCAGAGCCGAGTTCAGTTATATATTAATCTAACAAAATATATTAAAGAAGAAAATAATGAGTACAAGTTTTGAAGATGAACCTGTGAATGATATTGAGGAGAAAAGTAAAGGTTGGGATCAAGTGGCTCATGGCACATACAAGTATTGGAGAACTGTAACTTAGACCCAAAAATAAAAGTGTTTGAGTCATAGTTATTCTGCAAAATCCATCCATCACAACAAAAAATTATTATTAAATAAAATATTATGATACCTTTTGATTCATGTAACAAATTATAATAATAAGACATATAGAATATTTACCCTGTGAAACCAAGAAGCAAGAATCTCATAAACAAAGAGAAAGTAAAAACTGGCTTCTCCTTCCTGTGAAAACAATATTAGGACTAAAATTAACCATCCATGCAAACAACTTTGCGCGCACACACAGACACACAGACAAGAACATGGATAGAGATAGAGAATGAGAAAGAAATTTTGTACCTATTTTTGTGGTTTAATAAAAAGGAAGAAGGAAACAAAACTATAGTGGCCAAAGCATTGGTATAAACAATGAATACAAATGGACTCATTCCATTAGTTATTGCAGTTTTTGCAAATATAGTTAGTCCAATAGTGCACCCTTCCATAATCACCATCACTATGAATGGTATCAACTCTGAAGTCCTAATCTTACCCTCCATTTAATTTAATTCAGAAAACTCTAATATGTTAATATTTCTTATATGTATAAATAGACAGAGAATTGATTTGATTTGAGTATATGCAAAAGCTATATGTGTCTTTTTATTTGTGTATGTGTGTTCCTCAAAACTTGGAGGTTGAATAGGAACCACAAAACACAACCACTAACAAGAGACTCTTTTGAATGAAAAGCAAGTAGATGTTAGAAACATAAAGAGGAGAAGAAATGAGGGCCATGCATATGTGAGTAACCTTTCATAGAAATGTGAAGCTACTTTGTAAGAGAAGTTGCAACTCGAGTGTCTCTAATTTAATAAACAATTGATAAAAAAATGACGTATCATTGAATTTTAAATCATTTTTCTCTTTTAGTTTTTGTTTGAATTTAGATCTTGTACACATGTTCTCTATAGTTTGGTTAATTAATTACCATAGAATAAAGCTTGAATAATTAAGGGCCAATAGCTTGAAACTTTTAAGTATGTTTGTGAATGGCTTAGTGGTGGACAGTGTTTGTGGCTCCACCATTATATGAATCTTTTGGCGTTACTGATTTAAGTATTACCTAACCAATGACGTGTGATTAAGAAAGACTTGATTGGAATCCAGAGATAATTAATGTTTCTCTATGGAATCTGTTTTTTATTTTTTTTGTGAATCTTCTGAGTTTTTCTATCAATTTTATTCAACTTTTTTTGGTTGAAATTTGAGTTGATGCGCATGATAAATTGGTGGGCCTGTTGGTGAAGCCTGATATGTGATGAGGCTGATAGAGTCAATAGAATTGAGAAAGTAAACTAACCAATTGAGCCCATAACTATTTGTTCCTTCATAATTTGAAAGGTTTTTCAGACAGAGAAGAAGACTTAAATTTTTTTTCCTTATTCAAAGATTGACACACAAAAAAAAAAAAAATCAACTTATTTGAGTCTCTTTCAATATTTTTTTTACATTCACAATCATTTCCACAAATGTGCAAGCAATTAAGCTTTGTTTTTTTTTTTTTACAAAATATATTGTGCTGTCATTAATTATTTTGTGTGAATGCAAAATAATATATATAATAAGATGAGGATATAAAAATCTTCCAAAAATAAAAAGAAAAACCACTCCCGATGAAACCGTCAAATTATAAAGCTTTAATCAAAAGAGAATCAAACTAGACCTTAGACCGTCAAGACCACCATCAATATAGAACAGAGATTCCGCTGGAAAAATATTAAAGTCAAAACACAAACTATGAAGCAGGTTTGAACACTTGATTCACTATTGATTGAGACACACAATAGGATTCTGATGTCAAAATGTCAATCATAAAAATATGATTAGTTCAACATTGATCTCGCAAGAAATCAGTTATAAACCAAAAAACACTTTTTTCCATCCACCTCTTTCATGTTTGTTGAAAAATCAGAGAAAAGTTTATTGTTGCACATTATCTAGATAGACCACACCACATTGTATCAAATCATTGCAAATCATCTCATCCTCATCTTAGCCATATCACCTAAAGAGAGATAGAAAATTCAAAATGAATTATGGGATTCTTAGGAAGAACCATTTGTCACCCCAACCACTTAAAAATCATATACCACACATAATAAGTTAAATAAGAGGTAACAGCCATATGAGAAATTGATTATAACAAACTCACACATAAAATACAAGTGACACCATCAGGATCGACAATGAATTTTCCCTTAAACAAATTCTCTATAGAAGAAAACCTATCGTGCAGAAGCTATCAAGAGAAAATCGCCGCCTTAGAAAGATCCCAATTGTACAAGATTAGAGGGAGAGTAAAGTTCTACATCAGATGATGAATATCAGGAGAAGTGTTAAGATCGATTGGATTTTGTTCCGTTCTGAAACTAGAATTAGGTGTACATTGATATTGAGGAATCATGAATCAATTTTGCTGATCTCCGATAAGGAAGTACGGGGGCGTACCTGCAAGGCTAGTACTCCAAAGTCCAAGTGAGTTTAGAATTCAAGACGAGTAGTAAAAAGTGGAGATTAGAAAGTGTACCTTACATTTCGTGAGTGAAGGTTTTTATACATTAGGTCATTAGGAGTGGATTGGCGTTGGATTGGGCCTTGGCTTTTTTGGGTATGCGTTGGCCATAACAGTTGCCCCCAAGGCTTGTCGGGCATTTATATACCAGGGAAGTCTTAGGAGTCGTGGTAGGCTTCTGAGGACGTCGTTCACTTTAAGTAAGAAGTGGAAACGCCTTGGATTAGTTACAAAAATAATGGGGAACATGCGCATTAAATGCTTTCCCATTATTGAAACATTTCACTGCTCTTTCTTGATGTGTGGCTTAAGGTGAAAAGTTAGGGCATGACTCTCTTATAGTGTACTCAAGTGCACTTGAGTTGATTTACGTTCCTTAGAAAGAATCCAGACGTAAATTTTATAACCTTCCGCTCCCACTAATTTGATCTGTTGTTTATCTTCGAATATGTATATAACATTATAATCGGTAAATATACATAAGATTCGAGTAACTATACAAACAAACCCAACACAAAAGAAATACACAAAGAAGAGAAGAGATAAACCAAACATCTCGCGGGTTGTCAGCTCCGGTTGATGAGAGATCCACCTCTGATCTTCCAATTGCATGACCCGGTGTTGTTTTCTAAGCCAATCCTACTCTAAGAATGAAAATGATGGAGTTGGGACTAAAACTTTCCCAAAACCATCACCCTAAAATGTCTCGAATGAAGAAATATAAACAAAATTCTGCGCAGGTCCACTCAGCGGACCCAAAATTGCATACAGCCTCTGCCTTGCTCCGCTTAGCGGAAGACAGCAAAAGTGAAATCTTGTTTTCGCCATAAGTTGAGAACCGTAACTCCGAATTGCGTCCGGTTCGAAGCATTGGAAAGCTTAATCATTGCTCTATCCAATAATGAATGAATGGAAACCAACATGATGATTTTGATCATCCTTATTTTGAGTCTTTGGAAGTCCGCTTGATGGTGGCTAAGCGGGCTTGCACCAAAACTGCGAAATCGAAGTCGTGCCTTTGACACTTTATTCCTAAAGGCTCCAATAAGCATGAATACCTATAAAAACAAAGGAAAAACTATCAAATGGTATAAAAGTATATGAAAATACAACTATTCACAAAGTATACGTATTTATACACAAAACGGGGAATTATTCAAACGGTATTAACAAAAGTATCGATAAGTGCCACTATTTACATACACAAAATAAATACATTTTGACACTTATCAGAGTTCCTTACACAGAGCTTTCATTTTCTCCATTACTCTTTGTTTTCTCGTCATCTTGTGCTTTACCAGGTACCCTCATTACCTTAATCATAATGGAAAGAGTATAAGATTCCTTTGGTCTTGTGTTGCCCGGTCTTGAAGCAAACTCTACACTATTTCTCAAGAACACAATACTTGCACAATCCAATTGGCAACTGCAAACACCCCTCAGCAAATTCCTCTTATGTAGTTTTGTCATCCCACATTCACTGAGATGAACTAAGCGCATGTGCCACTGTTTGGTTGCATCATTATCAGTTTCAACAGATTCTACATCACTCATAATTGTGCCCCTAACAACTTATAAATGTTGCCTACAATCCTCCTTGTCGTCATCACATTTATTGCACCCTTGCTAACCCTCATGATGTCTCTATCGCCATCTGACCGGAATGAATAACCGTTCGCTTGAAGAGTACCCAGAGAAATCAAATTCTTACTCAATTCAGGAACATAACGTACCTCACTCAACATGCGCACGCCATTATCATTTAAAGTAATCTTAATTTGCCCCTTTTTAGTGATGGTACAAGTTTTATCATCACCTAAATAGACAAAACCAAAACCACCTGGTTTAAAAGAGTTGAACCACTCCCAGTGCAGCGTCATATGGTAGAAGCACCTAGAATAAAGAATCCATGCATTGATGCACTTTGCAGATGAAATGCAAAGCAAATCCTCTTCAGTGCAAGAACCATAAGGCTGAATTACATTTGTTGATCTACAGTTTTCTGACTTGTTTGGACAGTCCCTTTTCCAATGGCCAATTTTCTTGCAACCATAACATTATGTTATTTTTCTGTCCTTGGACTTTAACCTCATTCTCTTTCCAGAATTCACTGCCTTACCCTTGCCTCTACCAGGGTCTTAACATTCCTTCACAAACAAACCTTCATTTGAACTTCCTCCACTTTCCTCTACACTTTGGTGACGTTGTGCGTGTGGCAAAAGAGTAAAAGAAATATAATTCAGCGTGATTTTTTCCTTCCCGTATGTGATTGTGGTCACCAAGTGATCATAAGAGCCTTGTAAAGAGCATATCAAAATACTGGCTTTATCCTCATTGTCAACCTTCACACTAAGTCGTGTCAAATCAGCAAGGATGTTGTTCATTGACACGAGTCTGCAAATCGCCTCCTTCCTGCATCTTCAGGTTATAGATAAGTTGCTTCGCGAAGAATTTGTTCATGTCTTGGACATGTATTGATTTTCCAATTTATTCCAGTTATCCTTCGGAGTTGCGAGGTCTAGGATATGATTCATCACGTCATCAGAAACACAAAGTCTTATCAAACCCCGGGCCTTCTCTTTCATCTCATTCCAATCAACGGTTACGATGTCTGTCGATTTCTCATCATGAAGCGTCTTTTGTAAACCTTGCTGAGCCAACAATTCTTTAATCCTCCTTTGCCCTAAATTGAAATTTATCGTTCCGTCAATCTGAGTCACTTCGAATTTCGCACTTCCAGGATTAAGTGTCATCTTATACCAATTGTTAGAACAAAAATGTGAATACAAATCAGCGTAAAGAAAAATACTCAAAAGCTTTGTTCACGTAGTTCGACCAAATTACTTACGTCTGCGACTATAGAGTAGTTATAGTTCCCTTTATTTATGTCTTGTGAATTACATATGGATTACAGTGTTACAAGCCATATATATAATATGAGGTTTTAGATTATCTAAAACTCTAATCCCTAGTTTCCCTAAATAAAAAATTATATCTACCCACAATTATCTCAACAATATGAACCATTCTCTCAACAACTTATAATTATCTCAACATTTCATAATTATCTAAGTAATATGAGCCATATTCAACCACTACTAATATTACTACAGATGCAGAGTTGAAAGCTATCTTTTCCAGGCTTGAAGTAGCTTGGAATAAAGAATTCAGAAGAGTCACGTGTGAATCTTATTACAAAATTGTTTTGGTGTTGATCGAAGATGATGTGCTTCCGACACATTTGTATGCTCCAATAATCAATAGCATTTGCAATTTCATGGAGTATTCTTGTCACTTTCTTTTCATCATTCCTTGACGGAATGAAAAATGTGTGCAGACTGGCGGGTTAAATTTGGCTTAAACTTGGACTGTTGCAAGAAGGCATGGATTCAGTACCCAACTCCGTGATAGCAGATGTTATGGGAAACTTAAAAAAAAAAACGTTGCCTATAACCACATGGAAAATCCTTCCATAGAACTCATAAACTAAATATAGTATAGGTGTTCGCGGTGTGATTTTGGCGGTTTTGACGTAAAAAGTCATTCAAACTACAAGAGAAAAAGTGTGTGGGTTGGTTGACTTTTAAAAGTAAAACCAAACCAAACCAAAACAATTTTGTTTGGGTTGGTTCGATTTTAAAAAAAAATTATTGAGTCATACAAACACATATAGATGACAACATAGCTTTGTATTTAATTATTCATGAGTTATTAAATAAAAACAAATTTCATCATATTTAAACAACAACTTTCCATTTAATATACAAAAATAAAATTAGACAAAAGTGAAATAAAAAATAAAAAATAGTAGCATAAAAAAATATAAAAAACATTAAAATGAAATAGAAAAGGTGGAGATGTAATATTAGAGAAGATGCAAAAGAAATAACATAAGAGAAGAGAGATTAGAGAAGACGATGTGCATTAAAAACGTAATTAAAAGAGAGAACAATATGATCATAAAAGATAAGACTAGAGAAGAAGATGCGATACTTGGAAAAGAAGATGAGAAGAATGCGCGATACCACTAGGAGATATTTAAGAAGACTTAAACTGAAATCTTAAGTGTGAGGAAGAAAAAATCAGTCTTAATCGTAAGGTTAAGACATAATAGGTTTGAGTTTGGGTTGAATGTAGGTTAAGTGAAGTTTGGGTTGTAAGTTGTATCATGATGCGGTTTGGTTTGGTTTGTAAAATACAAACTACAAACCGAACTGAACCGTGCAGTTTTGTTAAAGAATGACGCAAATACATCTAAGTCATTTGCGTTTTTTTGCAGTTCCAATTTAATTTGGTTTGATTTTACGGTTTTCTATTGGGTCGGTTGGGTTTTGAACATCCTAGAAGATAGGATTCAAGTGTTGTTGGTGTCACAGTTAAGTGTTGTTGGTGTCACAGTTAAGAGGAATAAAAATCCAATCTTTCTTCCTAGAGCATAACAAAGGCAAAAAATCATGCTGAGATGAATCATATTTATTGACTTAAGTTTGGTTATTTTCGGAGATGCTTCAGATTGTTGTTTTTCTGAAGGAAATGATATCATAATAAGGAAATATTAGAACAAGGAAGGAGGGACATAAACCAAAACTCAAGCACAAACATGTACTTATATTGAACAGCAAATTGTAATGAACATATAGTATAACAACAATAGTTTTTCTTCAGGATTTTGTACACAAAACAGGTAACAAGGAAAGTTCAAAAAATTTATGACAATAACAATAATCCAAGACTTTTATCACTATGCTGCTGAGTGGTCAATATGAATCAACTAACAACTTTAGGTTTTATTATTATAAATCGTGTTTAAAAAAACAATTTACATTCAGATAATCCTTGATGATTTAACCTATAACTTTCATCGAGAAACTATCCAAGCGCCATTAAAAGAGAAAAAATATATACTTCTCGGAGTCAGAATTGTCTCCCTTACTCTCCGCGTAAGACAATCGAAGTTGTGCCTAATTTCTTGGCAGAATTTCATCATCTTTTCAAATGAAGTAACACCTTTATATGTTTTCACTGCTGTTTTCCTTCAAAAGGGGAGCCTGGTTGCCTCTTGATTCCAAGCTTATCGCTTCAATATCTTTGGATTTCCCCCACAATACAGAATAAAACCCAATAACAATCACAGTAGCACCAATCAAACTGCATTAAAAAACAACATTAAAATTCGTGTTTACATCAATAAACTCAACGGTAAACCAGACACACAACCCACCTTCCGAGATAGAATGCATCACCGAGGAAGACAACACCTACAACCACCGATATGACAATTCCTATTGGCTTGAACATGGAAACAAAAACAGGTCCTGTCTGGTGCAAACACCAAGTAGTCACACCAACTTGAAATGCAGAGCCAAACACTCCCTGGAAATATTTACCAGTGAACTTTCAGATTTCAAAACAAATACAATACATAGTTACTAGTTGTTACTTAACTTGTACGTCAAGTAAAATATACATCTTGATTACCGAGTATAAAACTGATAGCAACCTTAGCTTGGGTTGCAAGCTCCAAGCATTGATGTCTCTTTCCACAACCAAACATGTCACGGCGGATAGAATGGCCACGAAGAAACAATAAAAGAATACAACAATCAGCCCTGCTGGATATTTCTTAAGAATAGAAGCCTGAAATAAGGCCAATTAGGCAATTATAATTAACTTATCACAAAACAATGGTGCCATTCGAAGCAAGTTGAAATTGAAGATCGTGAAATCTCTACTATTGCTTGTTTGTTTCACCTGTACTATTATAAATGCTGAAGCCACTACACAATCAGCTGCTAGAAATGATCCTCCAATTATCCAACTAGTATCTTGTGAGAAAGCTAGCTGCTGAGATAAGTTTACAGGTGATGATGGTGTCTTGAGAAGTGCAACACCCTTGTACAAAGTCGCAATAAAAGCACCGGCAATTGATACTATTGTTCCCAATGATTTTGCTAGGCTGCTATAGCTTTTCCAATCTAATTGTTCCATTCTAAAACCACAAAATGAAATGAGTTTAGACAGATGTATAGCAATGAAGATCTGATTGAGAGAACAAATATGTAAATTTTTTCTCTAAAGTGATCTAAAGTGCATGTGTATGGTATTTGGAAAGCCATTATTAAGCCTTTGCAAGGGAACTGATGAGGATCAATGAAATCATCCAAATTTTGCAGCTAAGACAATGGTTACTTACTGGAGACCATTCAATATGGTAGACAAACTTATCAAATGTAATACTAATTTTTTATGACTTCAAAGCAAAGATGTTACAAACAAGTCAAAAAAAGCATTTCATGTCTGGTTGGTTCCAATATTGGCTTACTGTAAATTAGGATCCAAATTGAAGGGACATAGATTCAATTCTTTAAGATTCAGATATATGAGTTGAAATGCAACAAAAGATAATGAACAATAAAACAACAAGGAATATCATCCATAGGCGAATGAAACAAACATCCACTAAAAAAACAAAAATGATGCAACAAGTGGCAAAGGCATAAAACAAAAATGACTAATACTTGCAAAAATTATATACCCTAATTTTAGTTTTCCACATTTGAGATGTTAACCTTCTGCTAAATGACAGTATTCAAAGAATCATGATTTCTACTTAAAATTGATGTTTGTATTTCATTTATCATGATTAGTTAAAGTTAATGGAAGAGTATGAACCTAAAAAGAACGGCAAGTATGAAGGTAAAACCAGGAATAAGATTAAGCATCGCAGTAGCAAGTGTTGAAGAGCTATAATAAATCCCAGCATATCCAAAAACCTGCGCCAAATACCTGGAAAAAAAAAAACATAACTCCTCTGGTATTAGCACATGCAGCTGGTGGAAAAAGAGGGATGAACTTACCCAAGTACTCCAAGTAAGAAGAATCCAGAGAGACTAGAAAACGTAATTGGAGGACGTTGAAATCTGTGGATGTAGAAAGAAGATGGAAGAAGAACAAGAGCAGCGATGGAATTGGAGTAGAAAATGAAAATGAAACTGGTCATTCCTTGTGCCATGACTTGTTTGCTTAATATGATTAACGCGACTTGAACACACTCTGCAATTATCATCCCTACAAAAGGAACTGTAACGTTCCCCATTTTCTGACTCTCGATCAGTTTTTTTGTTTGTTTGAAGTTCAATTCAGATTTGTTCTGTTATGTTGACTGTGGAAAGAAAACAAAACGAAAAAGAATCCAATCTACTTTTAATATAATAAAGCAGAAGACATACATATTACCTTAATTACCCTTATCTACTTTTAATATAATAAAGTAGAAGACATACATATTACCTTAATTACCCTTATAAAAACCAATTTGAGAGAGATTATCATGCCCCTAAAAGTCATTACATCCACCTAATTACTTCTTATCTCTTAATAATTACTTTTTATCTTTTAATAATTACATTCCATTTTTCTATACCCATTTGAATTCACACTTCATTGAAACAATAAATTTAAGCCACATTTTTTGAAAATCTACATTGAAACTAAACATTTATCATTTGGTTTCTCTCACTATTCCTCCTCTTTCAATGCTACAAAACCCTTCAATTGCCACCATTATTGTTCTTTACTCCTCTCATAAGTCTATATATTATGACATTTTATGTCCACCAATTCACACTTCCTACTCACCAAAAAAGCATTACGATAATGTTGTTCTGCATCTTCAATATGTTCCATACCCATCCAGAAAACTAACCGACATAAAATACAAATCGATTTTTTCCGCCCCATGCATAAAAGAGTTTTTCATTTTAAATGTAGACTGTTTTAGATTAGTCATATGTTTTTAAATTAGTTAGATGCAGACTATTTTCAAATTTCTTCTTGAACTTTGGTTTATTATGAGCAAAATTTCTGAAAGGGGAAATGTAATGTGTGTTATTTTTTGTGTAGGTAAGTTTTGGTTGTTTGAGTTTTTCTGGGCAAAAGAAATAATGACATTTAAAATGAAGAAATGAAAATATTTTTTTTCTTTTTATATTTTATTTAATTTTAATTCTTTCAAATTACTTTTTTTTTCTTCTAAAAAATAGGTTAAGGGAGTGGGGCAGTTACCATCGTCCACTTTTACTGTTTCTTAGTTTTTTTTTTCCATTTTACTTATTATTATTATTATTATTATTATTTTTATTTTATTTATTTATTATGACTATATTGTGATAGGAAGATAAATATGTTTAAGTTACCGTGTTTTCAACACAACTCTCTAAATTATAAAACAACAAAATTTTGAGATCATGGTATATAATCAAAATGATCATCATCAATAATAATAATAACTAATAAATTATAAAAGAGTGTATGTAATTTGACATAATGAATATTTTTTTGCAGATTGGAAATGCATAATTGAACGATGAAACAAATCAAAAGGGTATGGAAGAATATGCAAGGAATCAAGATGTGATATCTAATGGTTTATTCAAAAACATTACAATGCAGACATCTTAATTGTGTTCATATGATAGATGTTTTTTTAATCTTATTTTAAAAAAAATTAAATTTAAATAAATTACTTTTTTTTATAATTAAATAAATTACTTTTTTATAATTATATATCTATATATATATATATATATATATATATATATATATATAAAATTCTAAAACTAAAGAGATTCAATTTAAAAAAATAATTTTGAAGAAATTTCACAAATTAAAATTAAGTGTAATATTTAAAATAGTATTTATTTTTAAATTAATGATAACATATTGTATTAAAACAATATTAATGCTATAGTTTTTTTATTGGCTACAAAGCTATAACATTTTTGAACCATGATTTTAAAGAATTAAAAGATATAAGTATTCGCCAACGATAAAAAGATTTTTTTTTGGCTTTATAACATTTCTAAGATTATAAAATCGTATCATTTGAATTCATTGAAAATGAGTAAAATCAGATTAAATAATAATAAATGTTCTATATTTTTGTTACAATTTATTTTTAAAAATTGAAAAAAAATCAAATGAATCAATAATAAATCTTTATATTTGTATGTATTTCGGTTTAAAACTAATTAACCTAGATCGATTTAAGACAATGTATAAATATATAAAATAGTTTATATGTGTTTATATGTGTTTATATTAAGAGAGCATACTGCATATTTTAAAACCGTATTCTTAATTCTAAAATAATTTTCTTATTTGTAAAAGTACCACATAATTTTTTATCAGATAACGAATTAATTATTGCATATTTACTGTCATGATGTTTTGCCCACTTTATTATCTCAAAATACCCCTTTTATAGTCTCATTTGTTAATATTTTCGCTTTTTAACTGTCCAATCATGTTCAGGGTAATAATGATGAAATTAAATTCCATAAGAAAATAGGTTTGCAATAAATTTTTCCATTTCATTGCACGTTATTCCACCCAGCCATTATCCATGGTAATGATGGCCTATAGCGTGCATATGTCACTAGGTTGGTAATAATAACTAATAAATTATAAAACAGTATTTTGTAATTTGACATAATGAATATTTTTTTGAATATTTTTTTGAAGATTGGAAAAAATTACATGTCAGGGTAGATATTTTGTTATTCACATCATTTGAAATAATCTCATAATTTGATCCATTAATTTGTTATTAACAATATTATTATTTTTTTATCAGATAACGAATTAATTATTGCATATTTACTGTCATGATATTTTGTCCAGTTTATTTTCTCAAAATAAACCTTTTGTAGTCTAATTTGTTAATATCTTTCGCTTTTTAATTGTCCAATCATGCTCAGGGTAATAATCATGAAATTAAATTGCATAAGAAAATAAGTTGCAATAAATTCTTCCTTTTTCATTGCAAGTTATTCCACCCAGCCATTATCTATAGTAACTATCGCTATCCATACCATAGTAATGATGACCTATAGCGTGCATGTGCTACTGGGTGGTAATAAACTCTTCATACAATGTTTAACTCTTCGTTTTTCTTCCCATTAAATAAAACTATTTCTTTGTTTATTTTATTTCATATAAAAAACTTCTCTAAATATAATTTGAGTTGAGTATGTGGGCTAAACCGCCCTGTTTAACTCGGTCCACATAAATCCGTAAATTAACCGAATTTAGCTTTATTTATCTGCAATTATTAACGCAACACAAAATATTTATTCTACTTCTCTAATTATAATGGATTAATTATGATAAATGCTAACTATAATAATAATATTTAATTTTAAAAATTATTTTATTATTTTAATTTAACTTGAATAATAATTAGAGCTAAGTATACAAACCGACCCGTCCGTTTAACTCGATCGGCATAAATCCGCAAATTAAACGGTACAAATTAGTATGTTCATAATTATTAACAAGTTGTGATACGCGATAACATTTCAAAAAAATAGAATAAAATGTTCAACATAAAATATTTATTCAAATTCTCTAACTACAATGGATTAATTACAATAAATATTAATTATAATAATCGTGTTATAATTAATATTATAAAGTTAAAGATAGAACTATATATTTCTTTATTTCTAAAATCCACATTCAAATACAAAAACAAAAAGCTAATAATTTCAAACAAAAAATAAACCACATTGTGCGACGTGCGAATGTGTGAAATATAAAGTATTTAATTATCTAGGTTTTATAGTCTTTTTAACAATTGAAATAAATGTGTGAGAAATTGATTAAATATTATTATTGGTTTCTTTTATATGATAAAATGTTAACATTTATACTAAAGAAATTGCTAGTGTTATTTATTTTTTTATAAAAAAAAAACATGATAAAATTATGATTGATAAATACATAAATTTTTTTATGAAAAACATACATTTTCGACGGGCCGAAACTTCTTATAAAATTAAATTTAACATGAGACAATTATGATTGATGAATACATAATTTCTTATATTTGTTTATTATTTATAACATTGTGCTATCCGTGCGAACGCACGGGTAGATGACTAATCATGATAGATTAAATTAATATTTATATGACAATTATAATTTCAAATGTTTTTTCATTTTAATTTGCGTATCTTTTATATATATTTATTAATAATTGTAATATATTTATTTATTATTTATATCGACTTTGTATGACCCGTGCGAACGCACGGGTCCTTTCCTAGTTCTTATTTGAAGAACTATAATATTTAAGGTTTTTAAATGAATTTATTTAGATGTACTGTTGTTTTCTTTGGAATGAACTTAAACAAAAAGTAAGACCACATTATTTTTTAGGACTTATCTGGGCTTACTTTTTATCTTGATACACAATTGTATGGTGACGTCTAGATTAAATAAATGATTTTGATCATAACGCATTCGGAAATGATAGATAAAAATAATAATTTTTGAATAATCTTAGACTCATGTTTAAATAGAGAAGAAAAAAAAAATTCTAATATACTTTCAATCCAAAACAGAAATTAAAAAAAAAAAAACACTTTAATAAACTTTTAATCCAACAAAATAAAATAGAAAATTGCGAAAAATATTAAAATTATGTTTTTGAGTTTGAAACAAACTCGGATGACTTAAAAAGTCTTTCTTATATCAGTCTCCTCCATATCTGAAGAACTCGACCTCGAGTTCTCTTCTTGATAAAAAGTCTCTTTTACTTAATATTCATGAATGTCAACAACATTGAAAGTATTTGATATATTAATGAAATTCGAGAGAGCTACCACATAAGCATTATCATTGATCCTTCAGGTCACGGGTCATAATTGTGTGGCTGCAGCTTGTTGTAAGTACCAACTGGAAACCCCTCCTTACGCACAAACATTATCACATCGTCTCTCATTTTAAAAGAATTAACTTTTCGGCGTTTATCTCAGATAGGAGGCAAATCGTTTGGTAGCTCATCTATGGTTAATTCTTTGAAATTCTCTAGGGATCCTTAGCACTTCTTTTGGAACTGTTGTTTCCTCCTTTACAACACTCATCAGCCCTTTACTTATCACTTGGCAAAAAAAATTAAGTTTCTTTAAAAGTCTCATCTAGTTCCTTTTCACTCTATGTCATCACCAAGAAACTAGGTTTTTTTCCTCGTGGATTTTTATCAAAGTGCAAAACCATAGCAACTTTATGTGTGCCCCATGTAAACACCATCACATTATTCTGTCCTTTATAAATGATATCATTATCAAACTACCTAGGTATACCAAGTAAAATATGACAAACATCCATATCAAGAACATCATAAAGTACCTCTTTTAAGTAATGTTTTCTGCTGGAGATAGGAATTCTGCAAACTAGTGTTACTCGAGAACTTTGGAGCCCTTACTTACCCAGCTGAGGGTGTATGGCTTCTCATGGGGTTTTGTGGGTAACTTCAAATACTCAGTCAATTTCTGCGACACCATATTTTCCGTGCTGCCACTATCCACAATCAGATTGGAATATGTGTTTTAAAAAAATTCTTGCGCTTCTCTTAATCTTCAGATGCTAGTAAAATTCTCTGCAACACAAAATTTACCCTCTCATCAAATTCTTACTCTACAACCTTAACCTTTACATATTCATTGTTCTCAACTGCATGTCATTCTCTTTCTTCTTCCTCTTCCATTTCTTCCGCAACAGCATCGACTCACATTGTTAGAAAAACATTTGATATGCGACCTCTTCCATTACAATGATAACACGTGTCTCTAGTGGATTTAGCATATGGATTATTCTGCCTCTAGACTGGTGTTTTACCCTGCTGCACACCGCTAGGAATGCTAGTCCTTTCATTCTCAAGGTTGGAATCCTTGATTGATGCACTCTTTTTCTTGTCTCTTGCTAATTCAAAGTTATTCTGGGGCGAATACATCAAAGATAAGAAATTTCAAGGGGACTTTTCTATTAAATCTTCCTTCAAAGCTAGACTAGATGTCTCAATTATGATTCATGCAGTTTTGTAAATCCATCTTCTCCTGCAAGGATCCCTTTTTACGACTAATGTGTTGATCCACTTTCTGGATCTTTGATTCTCCCAATTCATTGCGCTCACAAAAACACATAAACTCAGATGTATATTCAGTCACCGTTCTCTTTTCCTGAACACACTCAATATACATCTTTTAAACAATTTGTTCATAATCCTCTAGTAAAAATCGCTCCAACATCAATTGGTTCATTCTTAGTCAAGTTTTGACTGGCTGTTTCCTTTGCCTCTGCCTCTGAACAACAAATTTATCCCACGAGACAACAGTAGTATAATGTAGTTTGATCGCTACCTTCTTAACTTGATTGTTCTTAGGGACATCCATGACGTTGAAGAACCTGTCGATGTCGATCTGTCAATCTAGAAACTCATCCACTCCCATCGTTCCATAGAATAACAGTGTATATATCAGCCATCGTTCCATAGAATAACAGTGTATATATCATCCTTCACTCGATAATCATGGATATGTCGATTCCCATGCTCAACTACCTCTTCCTCGTAGGATTCTTCTTCTTCAGAACTCGAATTTTCAGCAATAACAACATAGTGATTGTTTCCACGCCACAAATAAGCTCTAGAATTCTCCAAATAAAGAAAATACTAAATTTTATTATATTAAAAGATGATCGGTGACTCACACCAAAAATGTTTAAATACAGAATCAAAGAAATCCTAAAAAGAAACTCTAATAAACTTTTAATCCAAAACAAAAATAAAATAGAAAATTATAGAAAATATTAACACTATTTCTAAGTATGAAACAAACTCAAATGGCTTAAAAAATCTTCCTACATCATAACACATACAAAAAGTAAGAATATGTCATATGGTTGTTAGCATAGACTAAGTCACTCTTATATCCATTTCACTCAGTATCCAAAAGCGACTTAAAAAGATTGATAGGTCAAGTCACTCATAGATCCACTTCACTCGTATTCAAAGCGACTTATAAAAAAACAGATGAAGTGTTTTCTTACTTTTAAATAAAAATATTCATCTGCAACTATATTTGATTATTAAAATAAATGAATTAAAATCTGTTTTTATTCAAAGTGAAATCCATTTTCATTTCTCCTCAAGTTCTAGAATTTGTTTGTTCTTCCATCTTCTTTTATCACTAGGCCAAACTTCTCTCATTTTCTCTCTACTTTATTAGCCAGCAACAACACAATTTACTTTAGCCATATTTACACATTACCAAATTATTTATAAACACATGATAATTATTATTAATTTCATTTATTTCCAAAATATATTTGCAATCCAAAACTCCAATTTCAACTCTAACCTCTCCTTCCTCTTTTTTTATTCCAAAATAAACTTCTTGAAATGATGTAGAAGCTACTAAAAAATATAAATATTGATAGTACATAGGACTTGAAAGGATTAAGTCCTGCAAGAAAATTTCAATATTCAAGCCTAAATATGGCTTATGCATTCTACAGCCAACCAGCATGCTAAAATGAATGGTTTTGTAGTTTGCAAAAGCAAGACCCTTCAAAACAAGAAAGTTGAAATATTACAATGAACTTGTTTGTCATAAAAGGGTTTAGGGAGGATGGAGATTTATCAATAGAAAAATGTAAGTGTGAATATAAATTTGAGAAGTGAAATTTTGATTGCATATAGATGTGTTTTTACAATGTATAAACATTTTAGAGTTGTTTTGTTAGAGAAATTCAAGATGAAATGACACTTTCCATTGTAATATTGGCTCCTACTATAATTTGCTAAAATCATGTAGTGTTGATCAAAAATTAAGTTAAAACATTATTAAAAAATACTAGTATTATTTGTTAGAGGCTATTCGAAGGGGTCAACGAGAGAGCATATTATACTTGGGACATATTTTGTTAGAGACACAACACTTGTCCATCTAAAATCTTAAGGTGTTAGGTGTGTGGATTCTCTCACTTATAAAGTTTAAATTCTTTCCTTTTCTAACCAATGTGGGACTTCTTTCTCACACTTGATTCTCAACACTCCCCCTCAAGTGTGAGTCTACACACAATGTTCCCCCTCATGTGGAAGCATGTATCACTTGACTCTCTTCAACTACATGTATCCGTTGACTTTCTTCAACTACAAGTAAGTCGGTCCCTTCTCGAACCAAAGGCTCATGATATCACTGTTAGAGGCTACTCGAAGGGGTCAACACGGGAGCATATTACACTTGGGACACACATTTTGAGAGACACACCACTTGTCCACCTAAAACCTTAACATAATAGGTGAGTGGGTTACCTCAGTTATAAAGTGTTAATTCTTCCCTTTTCTAACCCATGTGGGACTTCTTCCTCACACTTGAGTCTTACATAATGCTCCCTCTCACGTGGAAGCTCTCTCTTCCACATACACTTGTACCACCATTGACACTCTTCAACGGAACACCTTCTACCCATCATCTACGAGAAGTGTTTCGATATAAGTGAGCCGGTCTCTATCTCAAAACCAGACTCATGTCACCACTATTAGAGGCACTTCAAGGGGGTCAATGAGGGAGCACTTTTTACATTTTGGGACACACTTTGTGAGATACACATTACTTGTCCACCTAAAATCTTAAGGTGATAGGTGTGTGTGTTCTCTCACTTATAAAGTGTTCATTCTTTCCTTTTCTAACCAATGTGGGACTTCTTCTTCACATTTGATTCTCAACACTATTGAGTATCACTAGAATTGAAAATTCATCATGTTTTTATCTTTTGATTTATTAGTGTTGACTATAAATATAAATGTTGAAGAATTCTCACATCACTTATGTTGTAAAGGAAGAAGAAGATAAAAACTATATATATATATATATATATATATATATATATATATATATATATATATATATATATATATATATATATATATATCTACTATAGTATTTTGTTACTAGTTACCTCCGGTAGAAGCACTTTAAACTTATATTTAACTTTTTCTTTTCTTTTTCTCTTATACTCTAGTGATAGAGTGGCGTGAGATGTAGTTATATATTTCCTTTGAAGAATGTAGGTGTCCTGAGGGTCATGGGGTGATTGTGAGTAATTTATATGATATAACAATTTGCACAGTGCTATTCTCCGATTGTCTTTTGACAACGACTGTGGTTGTTTCTCCTATTTTAGAGTTTCCACGTTATGTATTATCTATTATGATTGTCTTATTTATTTTCTCTAGGATAAAATTTTTCCAACAACTAACATTAGAGCTTTTGATTCAACCCGTGGGTGGATAAGAGTTCTTAATTAGTATGTTTTGTGATTACATCTTTGCCATATCTTCCACATAAAAAAGGGTGGTGTTATGAAAGTGTTGTTAAGCTAGAATCACAAGTTCGACTGAGAATTTGGATTAGAAAAAATTGATGGAAGAATCATTTTTGACTTACGGAAATTTCAATTTAAGGGTGTATTGGTACAATCAAGATTACACAAGGTGTTGTTTAGTACAGAAGTATTGATTGACATTGATGCAATGTGTGTTGTGAAATTACATCGTTGGATGAAGAGGTTCACACCAATAAGGAAGTTTCCCCATAAATTTTTAGCCTAATTTTTTACATGCGAAAGTTCTCAGAGCTGTTAGCTTCAAACGAAACATACTCTCCTGATGGTGGAGTATAATAGTTCTTTTGAACTATGATTTTTGGTGAAGACAATGTAAATTTTTTTGGAATGATTTAACTTCTAATAAAATTAAACTCTTCATGGTGGAGTATGCTAATTCTTTTGAACTATGATTATCGGTGAAGATAATGTTAAAATCTTTGGGGTTGTTTATTTTCAAGTGAAATATATTCCTTATAATAGAATATACTAGTTCTTTTGAACACTGATTGTCGGTGATAACAATATAAAATTCTTGGAGTAGTTTTACTTCAAATGAAATGTGTATTTTATAATGGAGTATTATAGATTTTTGAAATATGATTATTGATAAAAATATTTTTAAATATTTTGGAGTTTATAATTTTAAGTGATCATACTCTTTATGGTAGAGAATGATAGTTTTTTTTATTATTATGATTGGTTGTGTAGACAATGGATATGGATATATCGTTTTCAATTAAGGAGTAGGTTATTGGTGTTGGTTTAAAATATAAATGTTAAATTAGTATAAAAAAGAAGAGGAAGACCAAAACTATAAATATATACTCTAGTGATTCATTTCAAGATGCACTTTAACCTTATATTCGGCAATATACTGAATTTTTACACGGACGCCTTGCAGCATCAATGGATTTTGATCTTAATCCCTTGTTTTAAACAATTTTAGCACTAAACTTTTGCCTTTATTTGTATGACTTACATTTAAACTTTCCATGCAAAGGTACAATTTGGACGGCCAACAAAAAGACAAACTCATGCTTTGAAATATCAACCCAATTCAATCAATTCAAATTTAACACATTATAACTAACAACAAAATGAAGTCTAACATGAATTTATAATCAAATCATGCCACCAACAACAAAGCCAGAGAAGAACCCTGTGACATATATGCACACAGTTTCAGAAGCTGGTCGTCTTCTCCCTTCATCAAGCCGCTGGAACTCCATAGCACTTGATTTCAACCTTACTCCTAAATCATCTATTTCCTATGAATCCATCCCTTCCAAATATCCAAAATCTGTTGACTGCAATCTAGTCATCACTGATAAGAAACACTTCCATCTTTTTATTATTGTTGCAGTAGCAATGTTCTTTGCTATCATAGGACTGGCTTTGCTCTTACACTTTTTACCTCAGAAGCATAAGCATCAAGACTCTTCAATCAACCTCAAGTTGGCTATAAACCAAGCTCTAACTTTTTATGATGCTCAAAAATGTACTACTTACTTCTCTTCTATAAGTGTCTCTGGTGTCTGTATCAGTGCTTCATAGCTTTCTTTGTTTTGCACACATTGTGTCAGTGTCGTGTCTGGTGCATGTGTCTGTGCCAGTGTTGTGTCTGGTGATTTTAATTTTAATATTTATTATGTTGTAGCTGGGAATTATCCAAGGAACAGTTCAGTGAAGTATAGGGGAGACTCAGGATTACAAGATGGAAATTCGGTGAAGACTAATCTTATTGGTGGATATTATGATTCAGGAAACAACATTAAGTTTACTTTCACCACAGCTTATACTATGACCTTGTTGAGTTGGACTGCAATGGAATATCAAACGAAATTCGCTGATATTGACGAACTTGATCATGTTAAGGATATCATCAAATGGGGTACTGACTATTTGCTTAAGGTGTTTATTACTTCATCTGAATCCAACCTTATACTGTATTCTCAGGCAAGATATAAATTTCGTATCATGTTTATTTCGTATTCAGAATCATATACTGACATAAAGACTCGAAGAATCATTTACTAATAGTTGGTACATTTTTTTTTCAATTTTATTAGGTTGGAAGTACTATTAGTACTAATAATGAACCAAATGATATAAATTGCTGGCAAAGACCTGAAGACATGAGTTATGGTAGACCAGTTTCGGTTTGTGATGGCTCAGCTACAGATTTAGGTGGTGAAGTTGTTGCAGCATTATCTGCGGCGTCGATGGTATTCAAAGAAGACAAAGATTACTCAGGGAAACTAGCTCAAGCAGCAGAAAGTTTATATGAGGTAGTTACAAAGGAAGATCCTAAGAAGCAAGGAACCTACACCAATGTTGATGCATGTGGAAAACAAGCAAGAATGCTTTATAACTCATCTAGTTACAAAGATGAGTTGGCTTGGGGAGCTACTTGGTTGTTTCTTGCTACTAAGAACACTGATTATCTTGCAAATGCAACTCAGTTTTTTTTATCAGCAAAGAGTGATGAAACAATGTTAGACAAAGGAGTGTTTTACTGGAATAACAAGCTCAATGCTGTTGCGGTAACTTTAATCCGACACTCGAGATGAATTTTAGACGAATTTGAGTAAAAAAGGTTGTTAGTAACTTAGTAGTCTCATGTTTTTTGATGTAATATTTGCAGGTTTTGCTTGCTGGTATTCGATATTTCCGTGATCCTGGCTTTCCTTATGAAGATGTTTTGAAACTTTCATCAAATTCTACTCACTCCCTCATGTGTTCTTACCTTTTCAAAAAATATATGAGCAGAACAGCTGGTAATTAGTTAATTAGTTCTTTGATTAAATGAAATATACATTATGATTTATAATAGTATATGATTCATGTAAAACATGATTGTAGGTGGATTGATTCTTCCAAAACCTGATAATGGGCCATTACTCCAATATGCTGCAACAGCATCTTTTCTCAGTAAATTGTATAGTGATTACATTGATCATCTCAAAATATCCGGTGCAAGCTGCGAAACCGATGAATTCTCAGTTGCAATGCTTCGTGATTTCGCTAATTCTCAGGCAAATTCCTAGCCTTCTTGAGTTCTAACCATTTTGTATGGAAACACATATGAATTGGAAATAGTCTAAAATTTAGATTCCTTGTGTTTCAGGTTAAATACATCTTAGGACAAAATCCTATGAAAATGAGTTATTTAGTGGGATACGGCGACAAGTTTCCAGTCCAGGTTCATCATAGAAGTGCGTCGATCCCTTGGGATAAACGGCTCTACAATTGCAATGATGGTAAAACATGGCTAAACTCTAAAAATCCGAATCCGCAAGTTCTTTTGGGAGCCATGGTGGGAGGACCAGACACACACGACAATTTCATCGATCAAAGAAGCAACCAAAGATTTACTGAGCCAACCATAGCAAGCAATGCTGGCTTAGTTGCAGCATTGATTGCACTTCAAGATCCTTCAAATAATTCAAATGACTTGAAAAACTCATTGTGGGAATGGACATGATTCATTGTTTGAATTTTTTTATTTTATTTTGATTTTAGGCTATGTTGAAAGTCTTACACTGATGCAAACTTGTAACTACAAAGCTTGATGATACAAAATTTTACTGTACAAGTACTTTACATGAAACCAAACTATACATTATCCACTAAGAAAAGTTCTAGTTCTAAATCAGCTTTTCTATGTTAACTTCAGTTTGATTTAAGCTTGTCCAATTTATACACTTTCTGCAACATCAATAAATATTCATCAGATAAATATATGACAGAAAATCCAATGAGCATAACTTATGTCAGAAAGGATGAAATCAAGCTTACTAGAATACAATGGATATCCTCCAGAAATGGTACTAGCAATGAAACCAAAATCTGAATTTTCTCCATTAGGATGTCACAATCTTCGCCTTTTTCACTGATGAGATCCATGAAAGTTTTAGTATCAGGTACTAGCTTTATACCAACCTGAAGAACACAAACAATGACCATGTTTAAGGATGTTCGGCCAATTGTGTCTACGTCTGCGACTGTAGTTCCTCATCAAGAACTACGAGCTATACTCAATAGTTCAATATTGAAAAATGAAAGAAAAGAAAAGGAAGAAATGGTTATTATTACTCTGAAAGCCGCGGATGCAATCCATCCATGCCACGGTTTCAAAGTTGCATCATAAGACTCTTGAACTGCTTGTTCCATACTCTTTTTAGGATCTTTTACTAGTAATGCTTGTAACAATGCTGATGTGAAATCAATGGATCTGCATAATCGCACATCTTTAAATAAAAATTATACAACAGAAAAACTTTTTCATATGGAAATTATACAATCAAATTTTTCTTGAAAAAATTAATGATTGTTCACCTAGTAAGCCAAACAAAGGATTTACTGCCACTAATCCTCTTCTTTGCAATGCCTTTGCTAGTTTCTGATTTCAATATCTCAACCAAATTTGAATTGATCAAAGGGTTTGATTCATACATAGCTTCCAACCTCTACAATGACACACAACTCAATGTGTAAGTCTTAACCGAAAAAAAGTAACTATCTCATGCTTTGTTTTTGTTACCTTAATATTCTGGTGAATGTCTTGTCTAATAACAATCATTGTTGGGCCTACCTTATCTGCAACAGAAACAAACAATCAATAATTTGTTTGGTTTTAATCATTATCATGTTTGAAAATAAGGAGAAGAAGTTAGCAACAAATAACCAAGAAATTGTAGAATCATGTAACATAGAGATAGGAAAGGCTTGGTTGGGATGCGTGCAGGTGCAGCTTCATGATTTTCTCCAGGTTTGACTATAACAAGAACTGAAAGTTCTTCAATGGCAGAGTTTATCTCTGATCTCTTCTCAGTATCTCTACTCCTCTTCATTTCTCTTATGCTATATGCTCTCTGATACAAACACACATACCTCATAAAACTCAACAGATGTTATTTATAAGTGAAACATCGTTGACTTTCATTCCTATTGTTCATTGTTTCAAATATTTAGGACAGAAAGAGAGAGAGAAAGAGGGATAGAGATTCATAAGGAACAATGCCAATTATTAATTGTTTTATCACATATAGTAACTTAACTTGAGTACTTTGTATTTTAAAGTAATTAATGTTTGCTTGTAGTAATATTATTGTGTTATGTAGGTCATTGAAATGATAGTGACAATATATTTGACCTTATAGTTATCATCAATCACCCTCCCCCAGTCACATATCAGGCTGGGAATCTTCATAATTGTTTAATAATAATGAAATGAAACAATGTTATCCATGACTTAACTTGTCTGGGCCAAACAATCTAACCTTTTTTTTTTATCTTGAACAGGCATTAACTAGTCGCTTTGTTTGTTCTCCTAATGTTATTTTTTTCCCTCCCTAATACAATTTATTTGAGTTGGAAAAAACCACAATAGAAGATAAATTTATTCTTTAGTGTAACGTGGTTGCATTTCCAATAACATGCCTAGATGTTGAATAGGAGTCAATCCTCTCATTCAATGCTTTTTGTTTGATCATGCTAATATAGTTTGTTGTGTTTTTTTTTCAAGAACTCAAATTTTGGACAGATTATATCAATTTTTAGGGATTAAAGAGGGAGAACAATCTATATATAGGTTTGTTAAAAGAAGAGAAAGAAATATAAGAGATTTGAATCCAATGAAGTGTATTAAAGATAAAGTAAGCGAAGTTTTGATTCAGAAAAAAGGTATAAATGATACGAGGGAGACATATTTTTACTATTTATTTAATGAAGGATATATTATCTCAGTGGACTCTAGCAAACTAAACATTAGAAAAGAGGATCGAAATTATAATTACTATCGTCGGATTCATAAACAAGAGGTAAAAGACGAGTTGAAAAGAATGAGTAATAGTTAGGTAATTGGGTCAAACAATATATCTATTGAAGTATGGAAAATTCTTAGATATAAAGGCATTGAGTGACTCACCAAACTCTTTAATGAAATAATGAGGTTAAAACAAATATCGAATGAATGGAAAAGAATCACTTTAGTTTCAATCTATAAGAACAATAAGGATGTACAAAATTGTGCAAATTATAGGGAGATTAAAATTACGAGGCATACCATGAAGTTAAGGAAAATAATGATTGAACGAAGGTTAAGTAAAGAGACTCAAGTCATTGAGAAGACTTGTAGATTCTGTGATAATGATAGTAGATCAGATGGAGATGAGTCAAACAACTAGAGGTAAAAGAAGATCTAGAAAAACTATAAGATAAGTTATTAAAAATGATCTTGAGATTAACAATTTGGATAGGAATATGGTATTTGATAGAATATTATGGTGTAAGTTAATCCAAGTAAACGATCCCACTTAGTAGGATAAGCCTACGTTAGTAGGATATATCATACCATTGCTTAGTTTGGCTCAAAAACTCAAATACCAATTGGGGCCCGAAACGTTTCAAAGTAAATAATTTTTTGGTACGATGAGGATAGTCATGTGTTTGTAGGACTGTTTGTGGTGGTTAAGGTATTTGGCAATGTTTAGAACTAACTCACTTGAGGTTGTGAGAAGCTCAGTTATGGATTTTTTGGGAGAGAGGCTTGAGATCCATTTCCCCACTCTAAGATTGGAGTATATATAAAAGGATTCTTTGACCTAGTGTGGATGACCAAAAGGAGCGGTTTCCTTATCTTTCTAGTTAACAGAGTGGGAACGTTGGAAGACAAGTCTCTTCCTTGGATAGTGGGGGAGCAATTCCTCTTTGAATCTTTCCTACAATTGGTTAGTGCTTTCAGACTTTATTAGCCACATATAGTGCGTGAATGGGTCACCTAAGATAGACCAAGCCCAATTGGGCGGCCTATCACCATATTGTTGGGAGACTTCTTCTTGTGGGGCAGCATTGAAGAAAAGAAAAAGATCTATTGGGTGAGATTGGAGATAGTTTGTCTGCCTATTGAGAAGGGAGGCCTTGGTTTGAAATTGGTGGAAGAATTCAATGTGGCTATGCTGTTAAAATGGAGATGGAGAATTTTTCAAGGAAAGGATTCTTTTTGGAAGAAGATCCTAAGGGCTAGATATGGGATGTCGAATTTGCAGGTGTTATTCGAGTATTCCGAAATACCTAGCAGATATTCTTCTACCTGGTGGAAAGATATTTTTTTAAAATCTTGGTATTCGGCCTTACGACCGACTAATCCAAGGGGATCAATCCCGTCGTCAACTTGCAGGGGCCCCGTTTAAAGTCATAGCAAAGCTCTGTATATACTGGCCTAACACATGAATTATTTGCATTCAATAGGATTCAAAATTGAGACCTTGAGAGGAGCACACTCTCAAAACCCAAGCCTTAACCACTAGGCCAACTCATGGGGGGAGAAAAGGCATAAAGAAGGAGATTTCGAAACAAGGTGCAAATTTGTGTTAGGAAAGGGGAATTCAATTTTGTTCTGGGAGGTAAACTGGTGTAGAGAGGTGAATCTTAGAATTACTTTTCCGGATTTATATTTTTTATCTGTTTTAAAGAAAGAGGTAGTGCAGGGCATGGGGTTTGAGTTAATAATTGTTGGATTTATAGTGATTTGGGTGAGTAGGTTGCACCGGATTCGAAAATTTGGAATCGATTGCAGGTGTTAAAGAATTCTTTGAGTTAGGCGGTTTCGATTCGAGACATGGAGGATTCAGTTGATTAGAAGCCGAGGCTTGAGGAAGGATTTTCAGTCAAATTTTGTTATGAGGTTTTAACTGATTTTCATCTTAAGTATGTTTTTATTTTCGAAAGGGAGAAGGCGGTGGGGCTTGTTTGGAAGGCTTTAATTCCTTTTAGAATTAAAGTTTCTGCTTGGAGAAGTGTGATTAACAGACTTCCAACGAAAATTTTGCTTTTTGTTTGAGGTATTTTTTCGACTCAATCCGAATTATTTTGTCTTTTGTAATGCTAATGAGGAGTCTTTAGAACAAATTCTTTTTTCTTGTGGCTTTGGGAAGGAAGTTTAGGGGCTGATTTCAGATTAGATTGGGGTGGAATTGGGTAAGGAGCCCAATGTATGGAGGAGTTTCCTTCAAGCTTTTGAAGGTTTTAAATCTAAAATAGTGAAGAAGGGTTTCGAAGGGATTATTTGAATTGTGGTCTGTTGGAGTATACGGATTAAGAGCATACACATCGGTGGTTTCTTAACTGTGCAAAGCCACCCGATGTCAGAAAATAATATTAATTAAATCAATTGCACACATATTCATAAAGCACCGTTGCTTTCTGCAGCAACGTGGTAATGGCAGAGTTTTTCAATTTTATCTAGTGATGTATTGAGTTGGAATATATTTTGTAATTAGTGGGACCCAATTTAGAATTTTAAGTGAGTGATATAAATGTTTAGAAAATATAGTAAAATGGTTTAAATAATTGAAAAGTGTGGAGAAATATAATTAATTGAGTAGGGTCTATTTATACCACCAATTTAGGTGGCATGGATGTGGGTGCTCTAAGAGGAACGCAGTGGTCTTTAGAAAAGAGAGTTGGAGTGTCTCTGATACGGTTTGAAGTCTTAAGGTTTTAGTGATCTTTCCATAATGAAATTATTTATGCCAAATGTAATTTTTATAAATTTTGCAAGGAGTCTTTGCATTTCATAAGTTAAGTTTTATTTGAAATGTAATTTCTCTTTCTTCAAATTTGTCTTGATTTTATAATTGGGATTGAGTATCCTTAATATTTTTTTTAACCAAATCCTTATTTAAAAAAAAGTAATTAAAAGATATTGATAAAAAACATAAAATGTCTCTTAAATATCTTCATTGAAATCAATGACAAATAACTTAAATAAGTTTTTATATTTTATCCTCGTCTCCAGTTTTGTTTTTATCTAGTAAGGACTTAATTGTCATATCATCCACATATTTTCTTATAATAGAAAAATTGATCCATAGTACTGAAATATTAATAGTCAAAATCACATTATGAACGGTAATATGCTCACAAATTTTAAAATTAGTAAGAAATAGAAGTAATAGCTAACATGTACTATAAGTGATGGATATGATGATGTATATGTGTCGATAATTAATTTTATAATAATACACAATTAATTTAAAGCTTTAGAGTAGATTTATTAATTCACACATATACCGTGGGAACTCCTCCACCAAGTGATAAATATAAACATTCTACAAATGGAACCAATGGCCAGAACAATATGTCAAGGGTTCATTATATGAGTTATAGCTCATATATGGATTAATCAAATCCAATTAAAAGATGAAAGGAATTATTAAGCACCATGCATCATATGTATCATGCAAAAATGATGCATCATATGTATTATGCACAATTAATTTCATCATTTAACTATATATAATATTGGAAATATGCTTCTTTTCTTTTTGACAAAATATTGGAAATATGTTTTAAAATCTAAGAAATTTATAATTGTTTCTTTTAGTTTTGCCAAGTCAGGCACGCTGGGTCGAGAATCAGACCATGAAATTTGGTCCTAATTCCAAACCTTCTAAAAGTGATTCTTTGTCTCATATTGTGGTATAAAGAAAGAAGTGAAATCATAGTGAAAGAAACTTAAAAAGACAAGAGTAGAATTTTTCGAGATTCATTGTTTCAAGAATTGGGAGACTTTTGAGGATAATAAAGGAATTGAAAATCACTTCTAAATATATTGGATAAGTGTGATTCACATATTGAAGAAAAGAAAGAAAGATTGAAAAGTATATGGATAAAAAATATGAGATGTTCTTGTAAACTTGAAAGACAGTTGTTTTGGTAATCTCTTGTAATAATGTTTGAAGTATAGTGAATCAGAGATATGTTCTTCCATAGGTAGATCGGTTTGATCAAACTAGGTAAGCAAAATTTGTGTTCTTATTTTTATCTTACTATTACTCATACTGTGAGATATTGGATCGAACTCTAGTGGGTCGAAGAGTGGCTCCGGGTTCGACAGAGGTTAGCATACAGTCGAAGGTTGCTCACATGCTGGTGTCGAAGACCAACATACTGTAGTCGAAGTGTGTTATAGTATGTGGGGGGTCGAAATGCTAGGGGTGTTAGTATTTCGAATTGGGTTGGTTTGTTCTGTCCAATTGTTAAGTTAGTCGGTACCCTATGTTAGCTTGTAATGGGTATTTGTGAAGAAACCCATTAGTTTAGTATGTTAGGTTTATTATAAATAGCATACTAGTCTCACATCATTGCATACTGAAAATCCTAATTCAGGGTGAGAGAGTTATTTGTTATTCCTGTAACACTTGTAATCTTGAAGAAGAGAAAGTAAGAATAGCAGTTATAACCAATCCTTGTTGCTCTTCTTGCTTCCCATTGTGTTCCCTGTTATACTCTGTTCTTGGCATCATTTTCACAACAAATTGGTGCGGTGAGCGTGGAGAAGATGCCTTCAACAAAGTATGAGATTGAAAATTTCATCGCAGTGAACGATTTCGGTCTGTGGCACCTGAAGATGAAAACCCTACTGGTTCAGCATGGTTGTTTGGAAGCGTTGAAAGGAGCGGCGGCTATGGAAGCTGCGTTAACAGAAAAAGAAAAGGCGGACATGATAGAAAAAGCCCACAACGCAATTTTGTTGAGCTTTGGTGATAAGGTTCTTTGACAGATATCAAAGGAGACAGCGGCATCAGGGTTATGGGTGAAACTTGAAAGTTTGTACATGACCAAATCGTTGGTAAATCAACTCTACTTGAAGTAAGCTTTGTATTTATTCAAGATGATTGAAGATAAAGTGTTGGATGAGCAGTTGGATATGTTCAACAAGCTGATTCTTGACCTTGAAAATATTGATGTGTAGATCAATGATGAAGATCAAGCGTTGTTGTTGTTGTGCGCTTTGCCTAGGTCACATGCTCACTTTAAAGAAACTCTCTTGTATGGAAGGAAGTCCCTAACCTTCGGAGAAGTTCAATCAGTCTTGTATTCTAAGAACTTGAACGAACAAAAGGAGCATAAACCTTCGACGGTTGGTGAAGGTTTGGCCGTTAAGGAAAAATTCTTGCGAAAGGGTGGTAAGTTCGACAAGAAGAAAAGTAAAATTCAGCAGAAGTCTTACAGTGCCGAAGCATATGGTATTTGATTCTATCATTGTAAGAAGGAGGGCCACCCAAGAAAGGTGTGCCCTGAACACCTGAAAGGTCATAGAGGTAAGGATAATGGCAACGCAACCATTGTTCAAGATGATTTTGAAACATCTGATGTTTTTGTGGTTTCAAGCAGTGACTCGAGTAAGGAGTGGATTATGGATTTAGGTTTCACTTGGTACATGACTCTAAAAAAAGACTTGTTCGAGGAATTATGTGATCAAGATGGTGGATCCGTATTGCTGGGAAACAGCAAAGCTTGCCAAATTGTAGGTGTTGGATCTGTGAGATTCAAGCTCCATGATGAGTCAATAAGGTTGTTGACTAAAGTCAGGTATGTTCCTGATTTAAAGAGAAATCTGATTTCTCTTGGTGAATTCGATAAGAAAGGATATGTTTTCCAAGGAGGGAAAAGTATTCTAAGAGTCATGAAGGGGTCGAAAGAAGCCTTGAGAGGCGTGAAGAAACAAGGCTTGTATACCCTTGAGGCTGAAGTTGTAAGTGCTTTGACAAATGTTGCATCCACGAAACCTTTGTCGAAGACAGAAATTTGGCACATGATATTGGGCCATGTTAGTGAAAGGGTTCTGGTCAAATTGGGAAAACAAAATCTGCTTGGTAGAAACAAATTCGAAAAATTGAAATTTTGTGAATCATGTGTACTTGGAAAATCTTGCAGAATGAAGTTCAACAAAGGCAAAAAAAAAAAAAGAACACACAGATCCCTTGATTACATCCATGTTGATCTTTAGGGGCCTACAAGGTGTCCATTACATTCTAGAGCAAGGTATTTTCTATCCATAGTAGATGAACATTCCATAAAATTATGGGTATTCATCCAAAAGACTAAGGATAAAACTTTTGAGAATTTCAAAAGTTGGAAGACTATGGTCGAAAATCAAACTGGCAGAAAGGTTAAGAGGCTAAGAACAGATAATGGCCTTGAAATTTGCAATGAGGTGTTTGACAGTTTTTGTGCTGCCTCTAGTATTGAAAGGCACTGAACTACTACAAGTACTCCACAGCAAAATGGTTTGGATGAAAGGTTTAATCGAACTGATTTGGAGAGAGTCAGATGCATGTTGACTAGTGCTGGGTAAAAGAAGGTGTTTTGGGTTGAGGCTGTTTTGACAGCAACATATATGATAAATAGATGTCCTTCGACTGTGTTAGATATGAAAACACCTAAAGAAGTTTGGTTGGGACATCTTCCAGATCTCGACAAACTGAGAGTATTTGGACGCGTAGCTTATGCTCACATTAGGCAAGACAAGGTCGAATCTAGAGCTCTGAAATGCATGCTCATGGGATACCCTGAAGGAATCAAAGCTTATAGGTTATGGTGGCTAGATCCAGGTCACAAGAAGAGTATCACCAGTCGAGATGTAGTTTTTAATGAAACTGAAATGGAATTTAAGAAAACTGATGATGTTAGTCAAAGTGCAGAAATTTCTGACGAAGAGCTGGAACAGGTAGAGATTCCTGTTGAGGTGGAGCATGTTGATGCTGAATTACATATCTCAGATGAAGTCGAAGAAGAAGCAGAAGATGCTGAAGAAGTTGAGGAAATTATCGATGACTGTTGCACCCCAAAATTTGCCCTCTTCACTGTACTATAAGTTATCAAAGACGTTTATTTCGTCATCCAAAAATTAAAAAAATAATGAAGAGTTTCTCATCTGAGTGTTTGAGTTTGTTAAGATCCAACCGAGGTTAATTGGATTGTATGTTGAGTTTGCTTTTATGCATTAAGTCAAATTCATCTTCACTGATTGTTCAAGGTCTCAAGTTCAAGTATTCATCTCTAATCATTCATGGATTTGTATGTTGCTTCGAAGATAATGGATACATGATTAATCTTGATTTATTTTCTTGTGGAAGTGAAAGATTCATTGTTCAATATTCAAAAGTAACTTCATGGGAATTTAAAGATCAATTCGAAAGAGATGATTACTTAGAGTAGTTGGAATTTGTCGTGTGGATTGAAATAACGATTTGAAAACAATTTATTCATTCTCTAAAAAAGACGTTTATTATTCATCCAAAAATTCAAGTTCTCATTCAAAAGCCATTACAAAAATACTCAAATGTCCATACATACCAAGATCCAAATATTCATTACAGAACAAATTGAGGCCCATTACAAGAAACCATACAAAGAAATTTACTGGAACATTTGACTCAACAATTATTTTTTACAATTTGAACCGTGCCTAATACAAGCTGCACTTCATCGACTTACAATTCAGACTGAAAATCCAAAACCGACATGACAAACGGTCTTGCGCTAGTTTCACAATTGTGATATCCTGCAATTCACCAAGCCAAGATCTGGCTGCATAAAGAAAACCAGCAGCATAAAACTCCTTGGTCACAATCAAACCGAAACCGCTTGCAACTATTAACCAAAAAAAGAAGAATAAATGAGTTTGAAAGATAAACCGCAAGATGATTTCACAGCTCAGCAGAGAAACGGAAAATAATAAAAAGAGAAAACCATAACAGAATTGGGGGGGAAGGAAAAAACGCAACAGAATTGGAACTCACCGATTCGAATCTTCATTGCTCCTTCAAACTTCAATCACCAATCGCTTCCTCTCATCAATCTTCTCCGTCCTTCATTCATCTTCATACTTCAACAATCATCTCTTCATCACTTTCTGCAAATCACAGAACTCTTCACCATAACCATTCATCAACCACGCTTCAATCTTCAACGAATCACAAACTCTTCATCAATCACACAGAAAGATCACCTTCAATTCTCCTTCATCTTCTTCAATCTTGAGGACATACGAAGAAACTCAGAAAAAAGAACCTTCATCTCTTTCACTCCTTCAAGCGTCAATCATCTTCACCGAATGGCTTCAATACGCGCGGTTCACACATCTTCAATCTTGATCGATTCTGAAATTCACATCTGCAAACATCAACGTATCAACATCAATCTCATCATCGCCAACTCACATCATCAACATCATCTAAGAAACGCAGAGAGAATATAAATTGAGTAGAAGAAGGAGCAAAAGGACGAAGAAGCAATTTCTAAGACAAACCTGATTTCGTGTTCACTTTCCGCCATGGTTGAATCACTGAAGATCGAGAGCGAGATCGAGAGAGAACAGGAGAGGTTGAGACGAAGGGGAATCGATTGAGAGTGAGAGGAGACGAGAGATCGCCGGCCGCTCGGAGAACCGGAGATGGAGGCTGAGCCACACCGCCGCGCCGTCGTGCCGACATGAAAGGGAGGAGTTCTGAGTTTTTTTTCACGTGAGAAATTTAGTCCCAAACTTTAACCCTAATTCCTCTTTCTGCCTAGTTTGTTTAATTGGATTAATGGATTATTGCAAACTTAATGGATATTAGTTAGACTAATTGAAATAAAATCTGGATTAAGTTGAATTCGACAAGAACCATTGAATAACGTTGGGCCTGATCTACAAAATTGCTGCATACTACACCTCCCTTTGAGCCCAATGCATCCCATGTGTTTGGTGCTAATTCAAAAATCTGTACAAAAACACATTTGGACTAACTCTGGTTGGGCCCTGCGCCCCATTTGTTGACTGCACCATGGTTTTTCAGCATTAACCCCCCCCCCCCCTGTGTGCATTTTTTTCATATTAGATTTAATCGTTTTCACTAGTTTATTTCCTATTTCTTTTAGGTAAGAAAATGTATAAAAATAATTGATTTTTTTGATTAGATTTTTGCATGATAAATATGAATAAAAACATGTTTTTTTTCTTGTTAGAAATAATTTTGTTTTCTATATTTGTTTTAGATGATAAAAAAGATAATCAAAAACATGTATTTTTCTTGTTAGAATTTAATTGCTTTTTTACATAGTTTTGTTCTTATTCTTTGATAAAACGCCATAAAAACAATTTTCTCTTTTTAGATGTTGTTTTAGAATTTACTTAGAATTTAATTTCTATTATTTTCTATGGCGGGTGCATGCCTCCTTGTTATTACTGATTTGGGTGTTGAGATGTGCGAGGTACTTCGAGAGAGCCTTTGATTGCGATTCGACTTGCTTCGTGTTCCACTTTACTTGTGGGATACGAGTTCGCTTCCGGTGCGATTGATTTGCGTCGTGTTCCACTTTATTTGTGGGACACGAACCTATTTCCAGTGCGAGTCACCTGATCTCTCATTCATTGAGATGTATATTCCTGTATTGTCTGGATTGTGTTTCTCTTGCAGGTTGCTTATGTGGTTGTGTTTGATACGCACTACATAGCGGTTGTGATTTATTTTCACACCGCATCGCTTTGACGCTTATGCTGGACTCCTGGCTTTGATGGATGTTAGATTACGTGAAGTTTCTTCTCTGCTTACGCTTGCTAGCTCATTGCGGATTTGCTATCCGTTCGGTATCGTCTCCCGTTTCATTTTATTTCTCTTGCACTCTATCGCTTTCTCGCATCATCCTATAACATGAGAAGTAGGACTTAGACATGCATCTGGCCAAGCCCTCGAAAGAGGCTCTGTTTTTGTTGGTGTGTTTACATTTGTGCTTTGCGGCAGGGAGTCACGGTGTAATAAGTCCTATATGGCACTCCGTTAAGTCCTCATGGAAGGCATGCGGTCAAGGGTTCGTAATCAACCCCCGCCTAGTCTCATCGAGTCTGTTTGGTATGCGCACGCCTCGCGTTGTTTGCTTCCGAACGTGCAAAAGATCTTGTTATCGAGTATGTCAGGTAAAGGGTTCATGCAGTCGGAACCCCGCCTTTCCTATAGCTCATGTCACTCGACGTTGATGCTCGGTGTACGCACGCACCGTTTTCCTTTATGATCCGTGACGGCTTGGTTGCTGAGAAGGGTCCGCCTTCTTGTCTATGGCCCGATCATTTTCGCGAGGTCTGATGCTTGGTTGACTTGGGTTGAGCTGCTCCCCTTGGCTATGGCGGGACCGCCTTTCTACCACTTGGCCAGTGCCTTTGGTTTGTTTGCTTCACGAGTGGATGCTCGTTTGTGTGCTATATTGTTTGCATTCGCTTTTCCCCCGTAGTTTGTTTAGTTTAGTTTAGACTGGTACCCTTTGTATGATAACATTAGGTAGCAAGCTTTCCCCCTTAGCTTAGGTCTTCCTCATGCATTCTTTAAAACACAAACCACACTCTTTGATTTTCTTTTCTTAAGAGCTTGTTATTTCCGCTCCATTCCCAGCATAAGTCTCCAAAGGTCGAGCAGCGGAGTGCGAATGTAACTCGTTCACCTAAAAAATACAAAACAAACAAAAACTAGTTAGCCGAGCTACGGTAGCTCTGATTCTGCAAAACAGATACGTAGGCAGCGGGGTAGGGCCCGTGCGAGCATAATCCTTTCCTTTCCCTACATTCTGCATTCATTTTAGTCCAGATTAGCGTAGATTTGTTACACACCCATAGATTTAGACACTAGCGTGGATACCATCGAGTACGATGGGCGCGAGGGGTGCTAACACCTTCCCCTCGCGTAACCGACTCCCTTACCCTTTTTCTCTGGTCGTGAGACCGTTGTTTTGTTTTGTGGTTTGCTGGCATTCCCTTCCTTTTCAGGATAAATATGTTAGTGGCGACTCTGTTAATTTTCGCGGTAGCGACAGCTGGCGACTCTGCTGGGGACGTCTCGACCTGTTGCTGGTCCGGACTCAGCGAGTCGATCCTAGCGCTTGTGTGTTTATCTTTGGGTGCTTTACTGCTTTGCATATTTACCTGTTTGCATTGCATTCTATGTGCGCTTTTACTTTTCTGCATCATATTCTGGACTGTCTGGATTTCTATCTGTGGGTGGGTGTTTCAAGAGGTAAGAGGCCCAATACCCAGGCTATGAGTGATACCATAGGAACTAGGACTAGAGTGGCCGTGACGGACAGAAGGCGTATGCCTGATTGATCTGATCACGTATCCACGGGCAGAGCTTGGTGGAATGAGGCAATATCGTATGATAACGCCTACATTCGATCCTCTGTTGGCTTTTTTGACCTACCTTGGCCTAGATTCACCCGTGAGTGGGGCGGGAATCAATGATCATTTAACAGGTACATTGTTGGTGACCGCTGTTCTTGTTCGTGGGTTACCGCTGTTCTCGTTCGTGGGTTACCGCTATTCCTGTTCGAGAGTTACCGTGGTTCTTGTTTGAGGGTGACTATGGTTCTGTTTCTATTGATTATGGCCCGTGATCTACGGGGAGTTCTGAATTGGTGCCGAACCTTTGAACCTGGATCGTGTAACTTTGAGGAAATCCAGACTTGTCTGGTGGGAGACATCAAAAGTCCCACCACTTTGCATCATTGCATATTTACTTTTCGAAAAAAATGATGTACAAAAAATAACTAGCATACATGTTCCTTCCATTTCAAAGGAATCATATCTTTAAGCCTCGTGTCGAGCTTTTCCATCTTTTGCTTGCAAAAAAATCAAAAATACGAGGATTCCTTGGAAATTGAATGAACTTGGCATTGCATTCATATCATGCATCTCATACATTTCATGCATAACAGGTGTTCAGGGTCGAGGATCTCTTATTCAGACTTGGTACTCTCACCAGATTCAGAGACTTGATTTGTTCTTATTGTGTGTTCAAAGATGGGTCATGGAACAACTTTGTGGGGATTCTACCGATAAGAAAGCTCAGTTGGGGTTCTTTTTGAAGACTTGTCTTATGCTCATTTGCTTCCATGCTTGCTTTATTTGCAACTGGTTAAGCTCTGTATTGTGTGGATATCTACAGATTCTATGCTTGATGACGATGACACTAGGTGTGAATTCTATCTTGGGACACCTGGTCGTGATGTTAGGATCTACAAGTCTTTGAAATTGCTTGGGGCTCCCGCACGAGGGATAAGCAAGACATTGTCTATCTTGAGCATTGCACCATTCGCATTGCTCGAATCCCTAAAGCACTTACAAATTTCGTGTGACTTCGTCAGAATCTTCTGCAAAGCAGTAATCAAAAGTGGTTTACATAGACACCTCTCATTCTCAAGGTTCTGTTTCATATCCTGGGTCACCTCCTCCTGGAGTTTCCTTTTCAACAACCTTTGCTTGTCAACAGAGACGGAAAGAGAATGTGAGAAGTAAGTTGATGTAATCCCAATGCCTTATGATCAGTTGCATCCTTGCTTGTAGGAGTTTCAGTTGGTTAAGATTCATGCTTTGGTTCTTGCTCACCACAGATAGCTCTCCTAATTTCGATGATAATACTTTGTGTCTTCCATTCTCGGGGCACCTGATCATAATGTCAAGCCTTACAAGGTGTTGAAGTTCAAAGAGTCCAGGACATGCTCGATGCAAAGATGTTTGAGTTTATTCATCATGGTTGCTACTGGTCAATCCCATTTCATCTACTGTAAGTAGAATGTTTGTTCTTCCTCGGGGAAGTAACTCATGAGAATCGCTTGCAACTTGTATCGCCAGAGGCTTCCTTCATAACAACTGTTGTGTGTTCCAAGTTAGGACTTTGATAGCCAAGAGTCATAGGTTAATGTTGTTCACTGATAGTAATACAAGTTTCCTCCATTCATGATGGTGTTTTCTGTTTCAATAACTATATTTAGGGCTCCCGACCGAGGGATAAGCAAGACTCTGTGTTCTTGAGTTTGCATCATCGGCAACTCAAATCCCTAAAGCGTTCACAAACTCCCGTTACTGTTATTTGGGGCTCCCGACCGAGGGATAAGCAAGACGCCTTGTATCTTGAGTTTGTGCACCACTTGCATGGCTCAAATCCCTAAAGTTGAGCACTTGCAACTTCTGTATGACTTTGCCGAAATCCTCTTCCAGGAAGTGGTCTAAAGTGTTCTGACGTAGTGCTTGGTGTTCTGTCCACTCTGGGGACACTTGGTTATCTGATTGGAGACTGTAAGTCATTCAAAGACAAGGTTCAAGACCTGATTGACTCAAAGGCTATCATATTCGCACTTGAAGGCCAGAATTGAAGTTCTCATTTGACTTAACGGATCTTCGGAAGCAATAAGTCCATACGGAGAGGATCTCCTCAATGTTGGCGGTTCTTAAGTCATCATGCATGTTCATGTTTAAGCTTTCTTGTTTTGTTCAATACTATGTGTATGTAAAACTTGTTTATTTTTGAACTATAATCATAATGCATTGGATATGTTTGTCTTGAAAAAATCCATTCGCTTTTGCTCTTATATGTTTTTCTATGCTTTTTGTGATATCTAACTCTTGTTAATAAAGCATGATAACTCCGTAGGGAGAATGATGAACATAATACCAAGAACCTCAAATGGTATGCTTTTGAGTAAAACCCTGTTGATGATGTACAGGCATTGTTTCAAATTCCCAAACACTGGAGATATAAGGGAGTGAAACCCTCGATAACCCCTCTGAGCCTTCGAAGTAGGAGTTTCTTTTCTCAAAATAAAAAAAACCCTCACGTTCAACCCAGGGGCGGGTAGTATTCAGTTAACCTGATCGAGCATTCAAAATTCATCAGGAGCGCACATCTAAGGATACAACAATGGCTATCTTTCAACAGATTGAGGAAAGTCAAATCCACAACGATTATCCCTCACCTTAAGAGGTCGAGACATCAAATTTATCCCTCACATCAGGAGGTCGAGACCAACATCAAAGCCGCTGTGGTTTATCCCTCACATCAGGAGGTCAAAATATGACGATACCACAATGGTAATTCTTCATCAATCCAGGACTCAGGCAGTCATAATCACTTCCAACAAATCAGAGATTCAGGATCACACGACTTGTTCAAAAAAAGAAAAAAAAAATGAAAAAAAATGAAAAAAAAAGAAAGCCCGCTAAGTCAACAACTTGAGAACATGTGACTTAGGCAAAAATTAGGGCATCCCGCTGGACATCCAAATCAAAATTCAAAAGAATTTGTCCAGGCAAAAGTTAGGGAAACGAAAAAAAGAAAAGCAAAGGCGAAAAACAAGGATTACGAACTAAGAATCCTCAGCAAAAGAACAAGGTCGTGTGATCAGACACCAAAAACAAAAGGTAAAATGACTGCCGTGTCCAGAAGACCTCATTGACTCCTCAATCATTTCCAAACTCCTCTTGAAAGATGAATGCTCGCATCGAGTTAACTGAACTTAGGACTGGAGAACATCGCGAAGGGGGTGGGCACTAAATAATTTGAGCCTAAAAATCTTTTTTTCTCAAACCGTGAACCTGGCCACGTTACAACCCTCAAAAGTCCTAATTGAAGCAGGGTTAATTCGAAAGCAGACTATACACGAGAATACGGTAAGCTGACTCCTAGGAGATCCGCTAAACGCTTGAGTTGGTATCACACCATCTTTCTTTAACAAAAAACTCGATGTCACGACATCCTTTCAAAAAGTTTCTTTAAACTTCAAGATAAACATACTTTTTGCATTAGAATTATATTTCTCATAATAAACATTCTTTGCATGTGAACAAGTGCTTAACATCAAGGAAGTTTCCATCATGAACTTCAGATGAACAGTTTTATCCTCCTGAAGGACAGGTTGTCTTCCGAACTCCGTTGAGTTGAAGCAAGAATATCTCAAAGTCTGATCACCTTCAAAGGCACAGAAGCATTTGAATACTCTATCGAGTTAGTTTTCACTCAATCTGGGGCAATGAGGTCAAGATTCATTTAATCTCTCAAAGCGTTGATTAATCAGGGGCATTCACCCAAGTGCATTTGAAGCTACCTACAACGCTTATCAATCAGGGGCACGGTTTCAAAGTTCATGATACTGTGCCAAGTTTTCTATGATAGCACGAATCTCAAGAAGTCTTTACGAGACAAATTTCTTCAAAGTCCTTAAGGCTGGGGCAAAACACTATGCAGTGGCATTCTTTCCTCATCAGGAGATGTTCAGTTTAAAGTTCAGGTGTGAGCTAAACAACTTATGAACTTGAGAACCGTCAGGGTCTTCATCCTCAGCAGTTAGAAGCTGAAAGTACATTACTTGTTGGCATCCTTACAATCAATATGAATATGCCGAACACTATGAAAGCCAATGCCTGTTTGGTCCCTTTGAAGTCAACACTTGCTTGACCCCTTGATCCCACTTCCTGGTGGCTTTCTCTTGAAGAACCAATGCCTGTTGGATGCTCTGGTCGATACTTGTTTGGTGTTCTAATCAGTGCTTGCCTGTCAACTCTTCGAATCCAACACCTGTATGGAAAGTTTCAAAGCTCAGATGTCTGACAACCTATTTGCTCTTGCATTTTCCCGTCGTGGGTACATCCTTTTGAGCGCATCATATCAACACATTGGCGGATCTAGCCGAGTGAGAGATTCTCATTCCCCAGCTGAGTGCATCTAGATGAGGTTTTCTTTGTTCCAAGATTCTCATCTCCTCAACAAAGCACATCTCAATGCAATCTCCGTGCTTCAGAAGCCTTATTCCTCAGTGGAATATCTTCTCCCCAGTTGAATCATGATTGAATGGTCTGATTCCCCAGCAAGCTCTTAATGAGGTTCCTTGCCTGAATGCCTCATTTTCCCCAGTAGAGGGCTTTCTCTCCCCAACAGATTGACCTGTTTTCCCCAGGAGAGTTATCTCATTCCCCAGTGGAGTTGTCTTAACAAAATATTCTTATGCTAAGTTCCTTATCCCCAGAGGATCTCTCATCTCCCTAGTGGACCACTATGCAGAAGTATTCATCTTCTCCACTGAGTCTCTCCTCAGCAGAGTTTCACTTGCATCCTCAGCAGAATCTGTGTCCTTCAAGGATTTCCCCAGCGGAATGCGTTCTACACAAGCAAGTCGGTTACTCCCCATCAAAGTTGTCTCCATGACTTGCTCTTATCTCCACATCCCCAGAATGTCGAGAATTTTCTTCTCCAGTGAAGTTGCCAGGGTATTCCCTAAGCAGATAATTGGGATGTTCTAATCCCCAAGCAGGATTTATTCCCCAATCAGAGCTCACGTCTAGATTTGATCATCTCCAGCAGATTTCCGATCCATCTTTGTCAGCTCGCAGTTTGTGACTTCTGGTCACTCATCTTGTCCTCCCCGCAGAGTTCCATACTCTCTCTAGGACTACTTCAGCAATTCAGTGCTCCTCCGCTGTTCTCCTAAGCAGCGTCCGAACCATGCATCATTCGCATTGCATTCCTTAAGCGTGTAGCGTCTTCCTTATCGGAAACGTTATTCCACAAACATTCATACATGCATCATGCATAAATCATATCATATCTGTTTCTTTCTACAGGAAAGTTATCAAGATACAAATGCCTCCCAGAGAGCAATTCGCCTAGTCATTACAGACGCTTATCCTGATGTTTTGAATCAGAAGAGGATTGTTCTACTTATTTTCTGACGCAGCTCAGATCAGTTCAAAGACATTCCTATTCCCGATGCCCCCAGATCGGTGGAAGATATTTGTTCCTATTCCTGATAAATCAGACTTTTAGTTGAAGGAACCGCCTCCGGATCTCCCAAGATCTTCCGAAGGAGCAAGCCCTCTGATACATCAGATCAGTTGGAAATATCTACTCCCTGACGATTTAGTTCGTTCAGAAGAAGAAACTCGTTTGCCCAGTCCTGATACCTTACTATCAGTTGAGGACGTTTTCTTTACCCGGCGTACACAGTTCGGAAGAAACATCTGTTCCTATCCTAATATTCAGATTCAGATTAGTTGAAGGAACCGCCTCCGGATCCCCGTGGTCTTACGAAGGAGCAAGCCACTGATATCATCAGATCAGATGGAGATGTTTGCCTGATTGACTTTTTCATTCAGATGAAGATTGTCCTACTTATTTTCTGGCATCATGTCCAGATCAGTTTAAAGGCATTCTTTCCCCGGCGTACACAGTTCGGAAGAGATATTGTTCCTATCCTGATTACCAGTTCAGTTGAAGGAACCGCCTCCGGATCCCCGTGGTCTTACGAAGGAGCTAGCCGCTAATTCCCAGATTAGTAGGAATATCTACCTGATGATTTAATTGCATCAGAAGAGATGTCTGCCCAGATTCCCAGATCATGATTCCCAGATCAGAGATACCTATTACCCGTTGATGTCCGATTCAACCGATGTATCTCCCTCGATTCCCAGATCGACCTAAGACATCTGTCCCGATGCATGTTCGGAGACATCTGCTACGTCTGATACTCAGATCATTCGAGATGTTCCTTCTCTTGATGCCCAGATCATTTGAAGTGTTTCCCCTGCCTGTGGGTGCCTGTTCCTTCTTATCACAAGTGGGAGCTTATTTAATTATCCAGATCAATTGAAGTTTTTTCTCCCTGCTTGCGGGGTGGTACATTCCTTCTTATTGCAAGATGGAATCTTCTATTGATCAAGAGCGCAAATTTTCGAGTTCATTCTGATATTCAATCTCCTTCCACCTCAACGGTTCGAAACTTTCGTTTCTCACTCGTCAGGTTCAAGAAGTTTGAATAGGGACAGCTGTTGCACCCCAAAATTTGCCCTCTTCACTGTACTATAAGTTATCAAAGACGTTTATTTCGTCATCCAAAAATTAAAAAAATAATGAAGAGTTTCTCATCTGAGTGTTTGAGTTTGTTAAGATCCAACCGAGGTTAATTGGATTGTATGTTGAGTTTGCTTTTATGCATTAAGTCAAATTCATCTTCACTGATTGTTCAAGGTCTCAAGTTCAAGTATTCATCTCTAATCATTCATGGATTTGTATGTTGCTTCGAAGATAATGGATACATGATTAATCTTGATTTATTTTCTTGTGGAAGTGAAAGATTCATTGTTCAATATTCAAAAGTAACTTCATGGGAATTTAAAGATCAATTCGAAAGAGATGATTACTTAGAGTAGTTGGAATTTGTCGTGTGGATTGAAATAACGATTTGAAAACAATTTATTCATTCTCTAAAAAAGACGTTTATTATTCATCCAAAAATTCAAGTTCTCATTCAAAAGCCATTACAAAAATACTCAAATGTCCATACATACCAAGATCCAAATATTCATTACAGAACAAATTGAGGCCCATTACAAGAAACCATACAAAGAAATTTACTGGAACATTTGACTCAACAATTATTTTTTACAATTTGAACCGTGCCTAATACAAGCTGCACTTCATCGACTTACAATTCAGACTGAAAATCCAAAACCGACATGACAAACGGTCTTGCGCTAGTTTCACAATTGTGATATCCTGCAATTCACCAAGCCAAGATCTGGCTGCATAAAGAAAACCAGCAGCATAAAACTCCTTGGTCACAATCAAACCGAAACCGCTTGCAACTATTAACCAAAAAAAGAAGAATAAATGAGTTTGAAAGATAAACCGCAAGATGATTTCACAGCTCAGCAGAGAAACGGAAAATAATAAAAAGAGAAAACCATAACAGAATTGGGGGGGAAGGAAAAAACGCAACAGAATTGGAACTCACCGATTCGGATCTTCATTGCTCCTTCAAACTTCAATCACCAATCGCTTCCTCTCATCAATCTTCTCCGTCCTTCATTCATCTTCATACTTCAACAATCATCTCTTCATCACTTTCTGCAAATCACAGAACTCTTCACCATAACCATTCATCAACCACGCTTCAATCTTCAACGAATCACAAACTCTTCATCAATCACACAGAAAGATCACCTTCAATTCTCCTTCATCTTCTTCAATCTTGAGGACATACGAAGAAACTCAGAAAAAAGAACCTTCATCTCTTTCACTCCTTCAAGCGTCAATCATCTTCACCGAATGGCTTCAATACGCGCGGTTCACACATCTTCAATCTTGATCGATTCTGAAATTCACATCTGCAAACATCAACGTATCAACATCAATCTCATCATCGCCAACTCACATCATCAACATCATCTAAGAAACGCAAAGAGAATATAAATTGAGTAGAAGAAGAAGGAGCAAAAGGACGAAGAAGCAATTTCTAAGACAAACCTGATTTCGTGTTCACTTTCCGCCATGGTTGAATCACTGAAGATCGAGAGCGAGATCGAGAGAGAACGGGAGAGGTTGAGACGAAGGGGAATCGATTGAGAGTGAGAGGAGACGAGAGATCGCCGGCCGCTCGGAGAACCGGAGATGGAGGCTGAGCCACACCGCCGCGCCGTCGTGCCGACATGAAAGGGAGGAGTTCTGAGTTTTTTTTCACGTGAGAAAGTTAGTCCCAAACTTTAACCCTAATTCCTCTTTCTGCCTAGTTTGTTTAATTGGATTAATGGATTATTGCAAACTTAATGGATATTAGTTAGACTAATTGAAATAAAATCTGGATTAAGTTGAATTGGACAAGAACCATTGAATAACGTTGGGCCTGATCTACGAAATTGCTGCATACTACACCTCCCTTTGAGCCCAATGCATCCCATGTGTTTGGTGCTAATTCAAAAATCTGTACAAAAACACATTTGGACTAACTCTGGTTGGGCCCTGCGCCCCATTTGTTGACTGCACCATGGTTTTTCAGCATTAACCCCCCCCTGTGTGCATTTTTTTCATATTAGATTTAATCGTTTTCACTAGTTTATTTCCTATTTCTTTTAGGTAAGAAAATGTATAAAAATAATTGATTTTTTTTTATTAGATTTTTGCATGATAAATATGAATAAAAACATGTTTTTTTTCTTGTTAGAAATAATTTTGTTTTCTATATTTGTTTTAGATGATAAAAAAGATAATCAAAAACATGTATTTTTCTTGTTAGAATTTAATTGCTTTTTTACATAGTTTTGTTCTTATTCTTTGATAAAACGCCATAAAAACAATTTTCTCTTTTTAGATGTTGTTTTAGAATTTACTTAGAATTTAATTTCTATTATTTTCTATGGCGGGTGCATGCCTCCTTGTTATTACTGATTTGGGTGTTGAGATGTGCGAGGTACTTCGAGAGAGCCTTTGATTGCGATTCGACTTGCTTCGTGTTCCACTTTACTTGTGGGATACGAGTTCGCTTCCGGTGCGATTGATTTGCGTCGTGTTCCACTTTATTTGTGGGACACGAACCTATTTCCAGTGCGAGTCACCTGATCTCTCATTCATTGAGATGCATATTCCTGTATTGTCTGGATTGTGTTTCTCTTGCAGGTTGCTTATGTGGTTGTGTTTGATACGCACTACATAGCGGTTGTGATTTATTTTCACACCGCATCGCTTTGACGCTTATGCTGGACTCCTGGCTTTGATGGATGTTAGATTACGTGAAGTTTCTTCTCTGCTTACGCTTGCTAGCTCATTGCGGATTTGCTATCCGTTCGGTATCGTCTCCCGTTTCATTTTATTTCTCTTGCACTCTATCGCTTTCTCGCATCATCCTATAACATGAGAAGTAGGACTTAGACATGCATCTGGCCAAGCCCTCGAAAGAGGCTCTGTTTTTGTTGGTGTGTTTACATTTGTGCTTTGCGGCAGGGAGTCACGGTGTAATAAGTCCTATATGGCACTCCGTTAAGTCCTCATGGAAGGCATGCGGTCAAGGGTTCGTAATCAACCCCCGCCTAGTCTCATCGAGTCTGTTTGGTATGCGCACGCCTCGCGTTGTTTGCTTCCGAACGTGCAAAAGATCTTGTTATCGAGTATGTCAGGTAAAGGGTTCATGCAGTCGGACCCCCGCCTTTCCTATAGCTCATGTCACTCGACGTTGATGCTCGGTGTACGCACGCACCGTTTTCCTTTATGATCCGTGACGGCTTGGTTGCTGAGAAGGGTCCGCCTTCTTGTCTATGGCCCGATCATTTTCGCGAGGTCTGATGCTTGGTTGACTTGGGTTGAGCTGCTCCCCTTGGCTATGGCGGGACCGCCTTTCTACCACTTGGCCAGTGCCTTTGGTTTGTTTGCTTCACGAGTGGATGCTCGTTTGTGTGCTATATTGTTTGCATTCGCTTTTCCCCCGTAGTTTGTTTAGTTTAGTTTAGACTGGTACCCTTTGTATGATAACATTAGGTAGCAAGCTTTCCCCCTTAGCTTAGGTCTTCCTCATGCATTCTTTAAAACACAAACCACACTCTTTGATTTTTCTTTTCTTAAGAGCTTGTTATTTCCGCTCCATTCCCAGCATAAGTCTCCAAAGGTCGAGCAGCGGAGTGCGAATGTAACTCGTTCACCTAAAAAATACAAAACAAACAAAAACTAGTTAGCCGAGCTACGGTAGCTCTGATTCTGCAAAACAGATACGTAGGCAGCGGGGTAGGGCCCGTGCGAGCATAATCCTTTCCTTTCCCTACATTCTGCATTCATTTTAGTCCAGATTAGCGTAGATTTGTTACACACCCATAGATTTAGACACTAGCGTGGATACCATCGAGTACGATGGGCGCGAGGGGTGCTAACACCTTCCCCTCGCGTAACCGACTCCCTTACCCTTTTTCTCTGGTCGTGAGACCGTTGTTTTGTTTTGTGGTTTGCTGGCATTCCCTTCCTTTTCAGGATAAATATGTTAGTGGCGACTCTGTTAATTTTCGCGGTAGCGACAATGACTACTTATTGTCAAGAGATAGATTGAGAAGATTCATCAGGACACCTTAGAGACTTGGGTATGCAAATCTTATAGTGTATGTCGTAATCTCTGCATGTGAGGTTCTAGACAAAGAATCTAGAGACTGTAAGGAAGTTATGAGGAGTCGAAATAAGACTGAATGGCTGAAGACCATGAATGATGAGATGAAATCTCTTCATTATAATCACACTTGGGAACTGATCGAGAAACCTTCTGGATCAAGGCTGGTCAGTTGTAAATGGATTTTCAAAGTTAAGGAAGGAATCGAATGAGTGGCGTCGAAGAGATACAAGGCATGGTTGGTCGCAAGGGGTTTCACTCAAAAATAAGGTTTGGACTTCAATTATGTGTTTTCTCCTGTCGTGAAGCACGGGTCCAATCGAATGTTTCTTTCCATGGTGGCATAATTCGATCTTAAATTGGAACAATTGGATGTGAAGACTGCGTTCTTGTATGGTGATCTAGATGAAACAATTCTGATGAGGCAACCTGAAGGGTATGTCAAAAAGGGGAAAGAAAAATATTTTTGCAAGCTGAAGCGATCCTTATATGGAGTGAAACAATCTCCTCGACAATTTAATAGGAGTTTCGACAAGTTCATGACACGCATAAATTTCATTAGAAGTCAGTTCGACCATTGCGTTTACTTCAAATTTCGACCTGGTAATTCATTTGTTATTTTGTTGCTTTATGTGGATGATATTCTCATAGCAAACAACAATGTCGAAGATGTGATGAGGGTGAAGCCTGAACTCAATAAGGTTGTTGCTTTATCAACCACTGAAGCGGAATATATTGCCCTCACTGAAGCTGTGAAAGAAGCATTGTGGCTTGAAAGCTTTGAGAAGGAGCTGAAACTTCAAGGTCAAGGTATCATTGTTAAATGTGATAGTCAAAGTGCTATACACCTGTCGAAGAACTCATCATATCATGAGCGAACCAAGCATATCATTGTGAGGTTGAATTTCTTCAAAGAAGTAATCGAGCACGGAGAAGTCCAGGTGCTGAAGGTTTTGACAGATCATAATGTTGTTGATATGATCACTAAGACATTGTCGAGTTGCAATTTTTTCCACTGTATGCAGTTGATATAGTTGCATGACAAAAGCTAGTTTGTTCTTTGATGTTAGAGTTTGTTCCAAGGTGGAGATTTGTGAGATATTGGATCAAACTCTAGAGGGTCGAAGAGTAGCTTCGCTTTCAATAGAGGTTAGCATGCAGTCAAAGGTCGCTCACATGCTGGTGTCAAAGACCTACATATTGTAGTAGAAGTGTGTTCTAGTATGGGGAGGGTCAAAATGCTAAGGTGTTAGTATTTCAAATTGGGATTGTTTGTTATGTCCAACTGTTTAAGTTAGCTTGTACCCTAAGTTAGCTTGTAATGGGTATTTGTGAAAAAGCCTATTAATTTAGTATGTTAGGTTTATTATAAATACCATACTAGTCTCTCATCATTGCATACTGTAAATCCTAATTTAGGGTGAGAGGATTATTTGTTATTCTTGTAACACTTATAATCTTGAAGAAGAGAAAGTAAAGAATAGTGGTTATAATCAATCCTTGTTGTTCTTCTTGCTTCCCATTGTGTTCCCTATTATACTATGTTCTTGGTAGGGGTGGCAAAACGGGCTGTGGCCCGCCGGGCCGGCCCGCACACCGCCAATAAATGGCGGGTTGGGTTGGGATTTTAGGCCCGCCGCTCGCCATAGCCCTCCCCGCCAAAATCCGTCGTCCGCCATAACCCGCCCCGCCAATGACCGCCGCCCGCCAAAGCCTGCCCCTCCTCCAAAATTCCTTATTTTTTAGTTAATTTTAGTAATTCCAATTCTTCATGGTATATTTTATATATTTATTCGTAAATATATGTAATATTTTTTTAAGTAAAATTTGTTAAAAAGTTGCTTTTATAAAAAATTATTTTAAAAGATAAGTGAAAAAGTTAATTAAAAGGTAAAAAAACCTATTAATCTATTAAAAAAATATAAATAAAAATAGGCGGGCATGATTTTTATGCCCATTTCACTTGGCGGGCATGCCCGCCCCGCTCGTTTTTTTGCGGGCTTAAGGCAGGATGGGCGGCGGGCGGCCCGTTTTGCCACCCCTAGTTCTTGGCATCATTTTCACAACACATACAGTTTTTCTTATTGTTTGACAAATTAATTTCGCTTGAATCCATTTATTTTGGTTGTCGTTGTTCTTTGTCCCACACATCAAAAGGTCTTTATGTGTTTGAGCTATTCAGTTTTACAACATACAACGCCAAATTGTAGAATTATGTCTCAAAATCTCAAATGATTAAGTTTTTTTTTTTTTTTTAGCACAATTAGGTCGAGCGTGCTAGGTCGCGAATTATGTATGGAAATATGATCCATCTTAGTTTTAAGCCTTTATAAAAGTGATTCTTTGTCATTTTTTGTGGTATTATGGAAGATGTGAAATCCTAGTAAAAAAAATTTAGAGACAAACATACAAACTTTTAAAATTCATTGTTCAAGTCTCTTCTTTTTTAATTAACGTGAGACTTCCCACACTTTATTTTTCAAAGTCTTCAACTCAAACTTATTATTCTCAACCATCGATAGTCCATGATGTTGATATAGCCTTTTACACTTAAATTCTAACATTTAGAAAATATGACTTCTAAAACATCTATTCTTTCCAAAAAAAAAAAAATCTATATTTGATCGTTTTGGACAAGGTTGTTTTTTAGGACTTAAAAAGTAAACTAGCATACAAAATTCGAAATTTATCATAATTTTTTTATTAAAGGAGATATTCAACTCATGATATAAATAAAAAGAGTTATAAACTTTAACTAATAGAATTTTGAAAAAAAAAAACCACTTTTAAATCAAATTGTAGTTAAATAAAATTACTTATTATTTTATTATAGGTGAGTCTCCAAAATGTTAACATGTTATTATCAAATCGTACATGATATCAACATAAACATTTCACATATAATATAACACAACTTGCCGAAGTGTTGATACCAACAATTCATATAAGAAATACTCATCTTTATCTTCATCTTCTTCAATAGAAATTTGTTTTATAAACATAATCAAGTGTGAACGTGCTAGATTCTTTTGAAAGAATCTTAATATTCTACTGTTTTATTGATTCACACTCGATCCCGTTAACAAGAAGACGGCACTAGTTTCAATTTAAAAGTTAAATAAAAAACTAACTATATTATAGTAATTATATAGTCAGAGTATACTTTCTATAATCAGACAGCTGACACAATAAATATACTCTTGAAAATTTTCTTAAAATTTTGTTTGATACCGATTTGATATCTTAGACAAAAGCAATTTAAAATAATTTAATATAAAAAAAAATACATGACATTAAGACTATGTTGTAGTTATAGATTAAAAAAATTAATTTTATTTTATATTTTGAAAAATAATATTTATAGGGGTGAAAACGGATCCAAACCGGTCCATTTGACCCACTATTTTTTATATGTTGAGTTGAAGCTTTCGATTCAATAAACTACATTTTACTAACTTAACCATAATAATATATGTGACTTATGGATCATTATATATTTTTATAATTAAATAAAAAAATCTGAGGTCTTTTTAAAGCACAAATTTTTTAAACCTAAAATCTCAGTCTAGATTGTTTGACCCTTGGGCTGGCTCTGTCCTGTCTAACTCGCTTACAAAAACAAAACGGAATAGAACGGGATAGATTTTGTCCGCAGATTTTTTGTTAAATTTTTTTTTATTTAAAATAAAAATTAAACAGTGTATCGGGAAGTCAAATCTCTAAAATATAATTTATTTGTGTACAAATATAATTCTTGTAAATAAAATTTATTTGTGTAACATATTATTTTTTTAAATTAGAAGATACCACTATTATTTGTGTACAAAACATAGCCTGATTTTTTTTATTTAAATTTAATATTCTTTTTGGTCGTGTATGTTAGTTTTATTGTTTATTTTGATCTCTTAATTTAAAAAAATTCATATTAATTTTTAAATTTTTAAAAACTTATCATTTTAGTTTTTTTGTCTAACTAGCAATAAAAAATTCATAAATCGTTAAATTCGTCGTTAATATAACAAAAAAAATTAAAATAATATGTTTTGAAGATTTAAGAACCAAATACCAATAAAAATATTTTTTTTATCTTAAAAAATCAAAATGAATAACAAGATTAACACAAATCTAAAAAAATATAAAATAAATATTTTATTCAAGAGCTACATACATCACTATGTAGACCATGCCCCCACTAGATCATTAAAATTTCATTGGTAATATGCTACTCCCATATTAATAGTAATAGTAATGATAATGTATATTGCATTCAATATTTTTTTATTTCACTTCAAAATTTACTCCAAAATAAAAAGCTTTTAATATGAAAAATGTTTTTATCTTATCTTCTTTTATTCTATATACTTAGAATTAAAGAAAAAAAAAACAATGAACTATCAATTGATGCGTGAAGATAAAATACGTTGTATAATAAATAAAATATAAGAAAATTATTAATAATTTTAAAATATAAAAATGAAATTAAAAAATTATAATATTTAGTTATAAATAATTTATTTTTTTAACATAACCAATGTATAAATTTTGCCCCACATTTAAAAACTCCTGGCTCCTCCTTTTTTTTTTTTTTTTTTTTTGAGTAATCAAAAATTTATTAAAAGGGAGAACAAAAGGTTCTCCAACCTGTTTACACAATAAGCGGCCAAAACCCCCAAAACAGAAAAATTACCAACCAATTTTAATTACGAAAGAAACCATAACGAATCCTTAATAAGATCATAAAAACTATAATTGGACTTAGTAATTTCTCCCTAAAAGGCACTTCTTGTTTGATTTTATTTAACAACTATAACTCACCTGCATTATCACTAAAGTTGAAACATTTGTTTTACGAGAAATTCATGAGGGGTATTGATTATCAATAAATAAAGAACATGCACGAGTAACATGTCAAGTAGGCTTTCAGACGTGATTCAATAAAAAATGTACCAAATCCTAATACATTAAAAGGGCCACTTATGTGCTTAGATGAAAATATAATTCTGCAGATAGCAATTACAATTATATTTGTGACGACACTTTTTCTATGTGGTTCAATATTTCTTACAAGTAACAATTATATTTGTGTTAGTATTTATATCTATATTATGATGAGAACAAGTTTTTTTTTTTATAATTATTTTGGTGTTTTTGTGTGTTTGTTTTAAGTTTTTGGTGTTATAGTTATATTGTTTTATTAATATTGAAGAATAAGCTACTGACATTAAGAGCTGTTATGCGTTGTTAAAAAAATATCTATCGCTTTTTTGGAATTATTTTGTTCCAAAATCAGAAATGAAGAAGATTGCGGAAGCTATGATGAATTGAAGTTTCGTAATCGGTTTAATGATGTGACTCCTTCACTACTACAAAATGTGCAAACAACAACGTCAAAGTTGCCACGGTTTGTCCAAAACTGTGGTGACACTTCTAAACTCAAACGCTAACGATTGTTTTTTATTTTTATTAAAAAATTTAAGGCTATAATTACGGTTAACTACATAACCGTGGTGATATAACTCAACTTTCCGGGATTGAGTTCTCTTGTGTGCCATTTGAGGTGATGATGGATGATTAAGACGTTGAGCTGTAAAGCATACTTGCAAAATATACTAAGGTTTCACCTTTGGTACCTAAATTTTATTGGGTCTAAGTGTGTTAGTTTCTCCATAAAGCCTAGGGTAATTACCTTTAAACCTTTTCAATTTGTCAAAACAGAAGAGCACTAGATGGCCAAGTTTTTTTGCTATGTGGGCATTTATAAACAGGATGATTCTTCTTCATGTGATCTACACCTATATTAGGTTTTCTATCCTTTTTAAATTCTAGTCCATTCTTATTTATGGAAGGTCTTTGACTTGATAGGATCAAGTCAAGCTTTTCCTTCCCTTGGATAAACTTACATAGAGTTTCATGTAATTCAACTACTTCCTTTTTCAAAGAGACAGAAGTGTCACAAGATTCATTTGAGTTTCTAATTTTAGTTATTTCTAGCTTAAATTATTACTTCCTTCAAGGATCCCTAAATATTTATGAAAGTCTAAGTTACATTTTCTAAGTTTATCATTTTCTTCAACCAACTTATCACTTATTCTAAGCTTTCACTCTATTGAGAGATATATAGAAACTCTTCTCTTGCTAGATAACACATAACCAATATCCATGGTAAAAAAATGATTCTTCCACTTGATACATGCAACAAAAACTTCACAAAAAATATATTAGATTCCCTAATTTACCTTTAATATACCTCTCACATTAAATTTTTATATTTGGAGATCCATAATAATGGTTTCTTGATAAAAGGTCGAAGATGATGAATAGTATTTAAAGAATCTCACACACACAATTAATTCTCACCAAATCCACACTCTAGGAGGTTAAATCACAAGGTATCAATAAGGAATACGTATTGGTGAATGAAGAACACAAACTTGGGTTTTCTCAAGGTTCTTGGTGAATATCTTGAGATTGATCAATTTAATTCATGATTGATCAACTTTCCTCTCATGTTTTTTCTACAACAATCACACACAAATTGTGTAGTAAAAAGATTGATATAGTCCCACCCACCCACTTTCTCTATGTTATATGATAGACAAAAGTTAAGAGTAATAATGAGGTGCTAGAGGGTAGGTACACAAAAGAAAAACAAGACATAATTGGATTTTTTTTTGTCAAAGCCATGAGCTTATGATTTGAATCAAAGAAAAAATGACTTGAATCAAAGGTTGAAAATTAGGAAATTTGATGTTATGATTCGATACACAATTCAACATCATGATTCAAATCATCTACTTCTTATGATTCGAGTCAAAAAGTGATGCAATTCAAATCACACACTCTCATGATTCGAATCAAATGAGGCAGTACCAAATTCTAACTGTTAAGGAAATGTATGATTCGAATCACAACATGTATGATTCGAATCAAGAATCACAAGAGTTTTTATTTAAGTATTCTAACTTATGATTCAAACTACACTCAATACATTGACTTGAATCAAATTGCTAGGCTAAAAAAGGGATCATTATCATGGATTTAATTACCAATTTATTGAATGAGGAGGATCTCATAGGTTCAATAATAAACATAGCCGAGGTGAACAAATACAAACGTATTAAAGCAAATTACAAAGTGCGATAAATCGAATAATGCTCATACACACAAATTGACAAAATCATAAATAAAGTAATACCGATTACTATACTTTCACTCTCCCCCTTTTTAACGTATAGCAAATTTAGAGATATTATTTATTGATTTGATTTGATCAGTTATTTGAATATGAAAGAGAAATAAAAATCAGGGAATCCGGTTTTATTATCCAGCAATACACAACAGATGGTGGCACAATACTTTGATACTTGAGATAACATTTCTTGAGCTCTTACGCTCCCCTGCATTAAACACTTAATGCATGTAAATATATCAATAATATCTCGAAAATCTTCTCCCCCTTTGACAAATATCAAAAAGAGAAAAGAAAAAAATATAATACGCAAACAGATAACCACGATAATCAAAAGCCAAAACACGATGTAATACAATAGCAAACTAATCAAGCACCAGAAAATTACAAACAAGCATGATAACAACATACACAGTTTTAGAAAATTTACAAGATAAGATATAAAATTTATGATAAGTAACAGAGGATCAAAATACTCAGAAAATGGCCAAAATATGCCACCAAATATATTAGTAAACAACTTTCACCAGAAGCAATATTCAAAAAATAATAGAAAATAATATTCAACAGTAAATAGATAAACAACAAAAAAATGAAAATGATTATATGTAATGTGATGCATGCTAAACTACGCTAAATAAGTAGAGAAAGGATCAGGAGTAGCAACATGATCAACTTCAAGGTTAAGAAGAGTCGAACCCAAAACGTGAGCTATGTCATCTTTCAAAGAAGTGAGCTCTGCCAAAATCTTTGCTTCACTCCCCTTTGCTTCCTCTCTAATATTTTCTTACCATTCCTTAGATTTATGATTGCGGGTATCTCTGGCCTGGGATTTAGCTAAGATCTTGCTAAACCACTCATCAAAATAAGCCTTAGCATCACTACATAACAACGCATCAGGTGAAGTAGACGAATCTGATGATGAAACAATATCATCAAGAGAAGAAGAAGACTTTTTTCCTTCTTGCTAATACTTCATATGAATATTCAATTCTATCTTCGTAAACATATCTTCCATGGTTGTCCAAGAAGTAGTAAACGTGAGGGCAATGAAGTGTTTCAATGATGTCAAAACGTTTCTTTCGAGTTTGGAAGTGACTCTAGTCGATAGGACAAAGAAGGAAGCATGAAGGATCACAAAAATTAGCATTTTTGAATGTCTCAGGTGCATAGGTCTACCTACACATTGTTCAGGTCGACTCATGGTTACAAAAAATGGCAACTTTGAATATTTCATAAGCTCAGGTCAACCTACACATTGTTCAGGTTGACTCATGGTTTTTTGGTGCAGCCTCGGGAATGCTCAGGTCGACCCATAGGTCGACGCATCCTGGAAATTAAAATTGCAAATCATAGGTCGATGCATGGCCCTGTTTAGGTCGACGCATACTAAATTGGGAAAGTCTCGGGTTTGCTCATGTTGACCCATAGGTCGACGCATAGCTTGCAGATTTTCTCTCATAATAGTCTCGGGTATGCTCAGGTTGACCCCCTCAGCTGCTCAGGTCGACCCGTCGCTCAGAAAACTAGATTTTTGCTTTTCACTTGTTGCTTTGGCTTTGGATAACACATATAAGTCTGGTTGGTTCTTTCATTTGATCAGAACAAGAAAAGTGACATAGATACACAAGGCTCTTATCATCTTCAACCTCTCTCTCATCCATTGATAACTACACATAACAATTTTTTTAATCAAGGTGAGGAGTGTGTGTTGATAACGTCCGATAGTAGAAGATTGCGATCTTGTTCGAGTTAAGAGATTGTGGATTTTTCTTGAATAAACCCTTAGGGTTTTGTCCTCCAAGATCATTGTGATTTGGGGGTGTTTGACAATTCTTCGCTTCATCAATATTCATCCGTGCTTAAGGGATTGATGAATAATAGGTTCGCTCTACAAGGTAGCAACAATTGGAGGATAGAGAAGGAAGATTTGGGGTCACGATCTTGGGATGAAATCAACCGAGCAGAGGGTTTGAGAAACGAATTTGGTTCTCAACAAGGTAGCTATAACCGGAGGTTTATCAAATATCGGTGACACACTTCGTTCAGCGTGAATCAAGGGAAGAGAAGAGTAATTGGTCAATTTTCGGCAATTGTAAAATTGTGTGTTGGTAACTATTCCTCTCTTGTAATCACTTTGCAATTCAATATCATATATCCTAATTCTAAGTTTAGAATTAGGGGAAGACGTACCCTACGCTAGGACGATAAGGGGAACTACCTAAACAAATCGTGTGTTGTTTTTCTTTATCGCACTTTACTTTCATTTATCATAATTTGTGTTGTTGTGTGCTGTTAGAATTTGGTGAAATTTTGCACACCAAGTGTTTGACAAAATAACCAACACACAAATTATTGTCGTAATTTTGAAATAGTCCATTGGTAGTAATAAGCACTAAAGTGACATAAGTAAGCTAATTGATAAAGCAAAAGCATTGATTTGCTTTTCATTGATCACTCAGTTTAACATATCTGGTTTTCCAATAACGGATTGTTTGTAGACGATTTCAAATTCGAGGTGCTTTCATTTGAAATTTAAAAAGCGCTAAAATTAAAACAAGGGATCTATTCAACCCCCTTTCTATATCCGTCACATCGTCTAACAGTAAACACCATTGTTATCGGGATAATATATCATCAACTCGATTGTTGACTTATAAAAAACCTTTGGAGCTTCATACAAATCAACCTCATATGAATGAATTCCATTCATTTCCAAGCTAAACTAAATAAAAGAGGAAAAGAACAACGATATCTTCGACCTTTTGCTATAATTATGAATTCTGTCCATGATGAACCTCACCTAATTACCTTTCATTTCACCCAAGAGAAGCCACATTAGGTACAGATCAAGGTCATCAGCCCTAGCCCAACTGCGAGGCTTTATGTAGAAAATGTTTACAATGATCCAGTGGAGAACAATCATTTCTAACTTAACTTTACTGACTTGGAAATCAGCCAAATCCAAATAATTTTTGAAAAAAAACTTTGAAATAGACTTCACAAAATCCTCCTTGTCAAAACTAGTATCATTTGAATGCAAACTTCTTTTCCTGTGTATTAAAGATCAAAGTGATGCTCGAAATCCTCAAGAGTGAACTTAAAGTTGTAATAAAAAGCTTTGATATGATGCAAGTTAAACTTTTTATTTACACCAATAGATTTCAGCAAGTTGTGATTTTAAAACGAATTAAGAAATTTATGCTTCAACTTCAACTTAGACTCAACAATCTTACCAACATAATATTCAAATTCTATAGGCTTATACAAAAAGTTATCAACTTACCTCTAAAGCTTGTACTCAAGTAACAAATGGCTAACCTTGTGAAAAACTACAAACAACTTCTGATTCTGAGCAATTGATGCAGATGCTTGAGCATTCAATTACTTACTCTGAGCATGATGCACACGAGCATTTGGAGTCTCTTTGCTGACTTTCACTTTTCGTTGTGGAAATGATGGAAGATGAGTAGATGATGATGAAACTTGCCTTTTACCTTTCTTCTTTTCAGACAATTTGAAATGGGTATGAGAGAGATAATGTAGTGTTATATTTATAGAAGTCTTAAACTTGTGCGCAGACTACAAACAACTCATTCGCTCTTTTACATCTTTGTTTCATCTCAGACTAACATCTCACCAAGGCAAACCAAACTCGTTTCAATGCCTTATTCCAAATCAAGGCGAACCAAACTCATTTTAATGTCTTCTTCATCTATAAAAAGACGATCTGAAAGACTATGTGGGTGGCATGCTCGTATGGTTTTTTACCATTGCAAGAAAATGCATAAGAGAGGGAGGCTTTTCTAAAGATTCTAATTTGGAAGGTATAACATACGTAGATGGTTGTTATTTATATTATATTTAAACATGTTTGCCTTTGTTTACACGATGATGATACATGTTATTTATTTATATAAGATGAAGACATGATGCAAGCAAAAGAAGTTTATGAAGTTGAAAATGATGATCGGAGCTGGATGAATGGTTTGGAAATTATGAATTTGTTGAAGGAGTTTTGTGAAACCCTTCATTAAACCATACATCAAAACCTTCATTAAATCCATTCACCCTCTCTTTTACCTTATCACATCCTCATCACACTTATTTCCCTTATTTTTCTCTCCCACCCTATCCATAAATGTAGAGTTACTTGTAGATGGTTTGAGCTCAATGAATATTTCAACATCAGACTTATTTTTTCTCATTAAAATTAGATAGTTGAGTTGTATCCCCATCATTCTTAAAGGGTTTTAGATTTTCTTCCAACCCTCATGTTTCTACATCATTTTTACAACCTCATCATCAAACTCTGTGTCCATCCCCTTAATTAAGTCACATGCTTTAAAATAGAATCAATAATCAGAATCTTGTCCATTATATGCATAAACCTCATCACATACATATCTTAACTTTAGGGTCTTTTGCAAAACAATCATTGATGTAGAATACCGCCTTAAATAAACCATTGTCCTATATATAACACATATGATAAGGGTTAAATTTGACATTAATGGTAAAAAAATACTATATTTGGGTAGTGTATTAAAATGCATTCAACATATAATCTATATATTCTTGGGTTAAATATGTTTTTCGTCCTTATAAATAACTCAACATTTAATTTTATTCCCTATATCATATGTGTAAAGCTTTGGTATCATTGGTAGCAAAGAAAACAACGTAGAGAGATAACTATTTGACTGACTGAATTATACAATGAAACCAAAGCTTTACATGCATGAGAATATTTTGTGCAGAGGTGCAAAATTTGAAGAAGATAATTAGTGGAATTGAGATAAAAGTCATGAAGAGGTTGAAATTAAATTATAATGGGTTGATCGTGAAAGTGATGAAGACATTCGTGAAAAAAAAGGTGAAGCAAGTGATGTAGTTCATGATGTTGGATTGGAACATACTATGTGCATAAAAATATCAATAACAATATTCATAATCTATAATTGAAATTAACAAAGACAATATGGTGTTAAGAATTGTTAAATTTTTAATAGGGGTGTTCATTGGTTCGGGTAAATCCGAACCAAACCGGAATCCAAACCAAACCATAGTGTTTGGGTTGGGCTTTTTTTTCAGTTCGGGCAAGAACCGAACCAAACCAATGAAATCCAATGTCAATTGGTTCGGGCATCGGATTTTTAAATTTCTACCCGCAAACCCAACCCAAACCAACCATAAGTAACTATCATAAAAATTACTACCAAACATTTAACTTCAACAAGAAAAAAGTGAAATCTAGTATATGGACAAGTTATGTTATTTTAATTTGTTATTAGAAAATTGTTAGTGTATTGTGGTAACTAAACATAAACATAGTGTTATGAAACACATTCATTACCATACTAATTCAAATAACTAATTATATATTCAAAACCTTTTATGTTAGATATTTTGAATCTAATACGAAAAAAATTGTTAGTCTAATATTTATATTTGAACACTATTAATACTATTATATATTCAAAACCTTTTATGTTAGATATTTTGAATCTAATACGAAAAAATTGTTAGTCTAATATTTACATTTGAACACTATTAATACTATATTTATAATATTATTATGGAAAATTAATTTTCATAAATAAATTATATTTTCAAATATTTTTGTATTTTTTATCTACCCGATCAATCCAATCCAAACCAACCCGCTGTTTCTCGGTTCGGTTCGGTTTGAGTTTTATCGAAAAAATTTGTAAATCCAATCCAAACCAATCCATGTAATTTTAATCGGTTTGGGTATCGGATTTTCTCAAAACCGAACCAAACCGGCCCGCGAACACCCCTAATTTTTAAGTGATTAAGGAGGTTTCTAACCCCCGCACTATAACACATTTTTTTGCAGTCCAACACAATATTGATTTTAAATGACGTGGCAAACAACATAGCGTGTCACGTTAGCTTCCGTTAGATCAAATAGATGGTAGAGACTAAAATTGTGGATGAAAACTTTTAAGAAGATCATTCTTTAATTTTTTTTTTTTTTAATAATTAAATTGAATGTTGCGATATATTTACGAGGACTCCAAAAACATAAAAAAAAACTATTATTTGATGAAATTTTTAAGGACTAAAGTCTAATTATGGTCTATTTATGAGACAAAAATGTATTTAACTTTGTTTTTTTTTTTTTTTGGGCGTGGGATATATAGGTGGGGTGACCGGCGAAGAAGATGATGCTGGAAAATTGAGGCTGAGGTGAATATTGGAGTGAGTAAAATCCATTATGGCACTGAGACTGAGAATCACTTCCTTTTCGTCACCGTTTGTTCAGTTAGGTTCTAATGCTTCTGGATTCTCACTCTCTCAGTCATGCTCTTTTTCCAAACATCCTCTGCCCTTCAAACTCAATACTAAAAGAAAATACTCACACCCAACAGGCTTCGTGATTAGAGCTGCCAGAACCGAGTCTAAAGGTGTCACCTTGGGTTTCAGAGCCCCTCAATTTCAGGTTTTTGCCTTGGATTATCCCTTTTTATTAATTTATTTGTTCTTTCAAATATGAGATTAATTACTCTTTTTATTTGGATGGATTGAAAATGATATAGCTTCCAGAGCCTCTTACTGGGAAGGTTTGGACATTGGAAGATTTTGAGGCTCATCCAGCTCTATTGGTAGGATTTTTTATTTGACCGTAAAACTATTTTACACCGTCAACGCATGTCCATTATACTCTAATCATATTCACTAATGAAAAGTGATTGAATTTGAATGTAACCATCAATCAATGTCGGTGTCACGAAGTCTTCATGCATATAAGCTATTTAGGTCCAGCTATAATGTGCAAAATGTCCTTACTTCATGGACTATTTTGTTGTATGTGGGTAAGTTTTATGGATTGTTCTTGTGCTTATTCTCTATGAACTACTATATGATGCATAAAACATTAGTGTTTTGGAAATTCTAATTAAGACCTCTCTCTTGTTTTTGCTTATTTAGTGGAAACTATATCGTTCTCGATGGTGATAGTGTTTGTATTTTCTCCTTCTTTATGTGGTCATGCAGGTTATGTTTATATGCAACCACTGTCCATTTGTTAAGTACCTGAAAAAGGATATTGTAAAGCTTACTAAATTCTATATGAAGGTAGCCAAACAAATTACCCTGGTAGAAATTTCGTTCTTTTTTTGGTAGCAGGTCCATATTGTAAAGTTAAAACCATTATAAAATTGTTTTTTTTATCCTCTCTCTCTGCAGAAAGGACTTGCCGTCGTTGCTATATCTTCAAATTCTGCAGCTACACACCCCCAGGTAATAGTAACTATATATGAAATGAATCATATCCCTGAATATAGCTACGTTGAAACTATTGAATGATTTGTTCAACTGGGGATTCCGTGTCACAGGATGGACCAGAATTTATGGCAGAAGATGCTAAATTGTTTGCTTATCCTTTCCCATACCTATACGATGAGGTACGATTCCCTTTAAAACTCTGAGGTTATATATGTCCGTAATTGTAAAACTCTTTGATGGAATGCTCTTTATTGCAGTCACAGGAAGTTGCACGAGATTTCGGAGCAGTTTGCACACCAGAATTTTACGTTTTCAAAAAGGTAATTACAACCAGTTACTGTTGTCCTCTAAATGTTGAGGTATGTTGTATTTTCTATACATTAATCAAATAGTAACAGGATGGTCGAAGGCCGTTTGAGCTGGTTTATCACGGTCAGTTTGATGATTCAAGGCCAAGTAATAATAACATACCAGTAACTGGAAGGTTAGTTTCTTATAACTGAATTAACATTTTACATTTATATGAACATTTTTAATCTCTTCAAAGTAGTTTAACCTTTTGATTTAATATGTTTATTGAATTATAAAGAGACTTGAGCTTGGCGATAGATCGTGTTCTGAGTGGCCAGCCAGTACCAGCAGCGCAAAAACCTAGGTACTTTGTACATATAGTTCCCTTTTTGAATGTTTGAGAAATTTTCAATTTATGGTATCTGTCATGGTCATGTTTTTCCTATTTGTATGAAGTGTTGGATGCAGCATAAAGTGGCACCCATGAAAGAAGTTTTGTTCTGTACATTGTAGCTATCTTGTACGAGATATCAATCAGTGAGTTCAAGTTTTCCTTTTAGTTCTATATTTATGTAATACATACACCTGTTTATTCTTTTCCTTCCATTCAGTGGTCTCGGTTAACTTGAATTCCGAAAGTGCCATTTGAAAGGAACTGGTGTAATATGTAATTCTTATATTTACTGAATATGTCATGTCATTAAGTTGTATAGGTTGATGATTAGAAACATATGTAATGTGAAAGCATTTAGTCAGAAGAGGTTCTGGTTTTCCCGTTCTCTGTTTCTTGTATGTTGTAAGTTGTTATAATAAGAAATTATTCTAAAATTCTTTTGAAAATGCAAACTTCTTTCCATGCTTGGCCTAACACTGGTGAAGCAACTGAATGAAGACAGTGACATTTGAAGTTTGAGAATAGATTTAAAGTAAAGGCTGACCAATTTTCGTATTGGTTAGAACCGAAAAAACGAAAAAGAAAATCACTAAAAGGGGGAATATGACACTGAAAACGTGAATGGCCACTACTGTCCTTTCCTTCCCACTGTATTGTTAAATCTAAAATCCTAAAATTATAACCTGTTTTCACCATGGTGTATGTATGATGATAATGCAAACACATGAAGTTAACTGAACTGAGTACACAATATTTTTGGGGCAAAAGAACTAGATACATACATTACCTTTTGATAGTTACTAAATCCAACTCCCTAATATGCGTTTTTTTTTTTTATTTATTTAGGAGCATATAGGGGCAGATTGAGCATTAATCTTCTTACCTTTTGTTATGGGCCGGACATAGGCCCGATTCTTAATGAACTTTATTACATAGATGTGTGTACGAAAATGCAATGCCAACATACCCTAGTGTATCTGGTCGATCAATCACTGCATTAGTAAGCATCAAATGCCGATCTATGAATCACGTCGAGGATCTCAAAATGAACTCGAGTAGTTTTCGTCCCATTCTTCTGAAACCCGCTTATAAAAGTTCACATGCACCAAGAAAATGTACACATTCTTTCATGTAAAACTTTTCATTCATCTTGTTCATTAATTGACTTAAACGTTGAAGTGTTTGCATGTACACCACCTCCTGCCATATAGCACAAACCTTCATCCTCTTCCGCACTTCATCAACCCATGTTATTGTCAATCTTGGTCCACCTCATATCACATAACACCTTCCAAAATGAATAATTCTTGATTTTCATGTTTCTTGTATGGGAAGATAATGATTACTTAACATTGATGTTGCTTGTTTTTCTAACTATGGCCTAGGGGAGATATAATGAATTATAAGATGTATCAAACTATGTGTGGACCAGGGATGGTCTCCTATCACATGAATAAAAGCAAGACATCTTTTCAATAACATGGAGCACGACCTATCTTTATCTTTACATTAATAATTCTAAAAGATTGTGGCCCATATTTTTGCTTCTTTTCTCTTCATATTTTTTTGTGCCCTATAACCTTATAATGCCACGAATGAAGACAACATCAACTCATTCTTGCTTTTTCTCTTGCCCATCTCTCCCCGTCCCTTGAAAACCTATGTCCTTTTATGAGATCCCTTCTCTAACAAGTCATTCATTCCCAAGGTTAATTGAACCTACACCTCTTACTAGTACCACTTCTCATAACCACAACTTCTTTCAACAAGGGAATATTGAACATTAAAGGTATTCCAAAACCTACTTAGGAAGAGAATACAACAAAATAAGACTCCCCGGCTCAAGGGTTAGTCTCTGCAGTTGCACGCGCTGCAGAGAATATCTGATTTATACTAAAAGAATACGATAAAATAATAACTAATATTTTTCAAAAAATAAATACATACATTATTCACAATTAATGATAAGCCCTTTGTGAACTTTTGATTAGTTTACTTCTTCTGACCACTCATGTCGGCAAAAGCAGGATCTTAGATTGGTATGACTGAGACTAATGCATCATTTTCTTCCTGAATTTTAGTGCACTCCATATTGAAAAGATGTATTGCTTTTATTCATGTGATAGGAGAAAGATTTTATCTAAAAAAAATAACACAATTGTAATATGGAATTTGCATAAAATATAAATACTATAATCTATACAAATAAATAATCTGTGACTTAAGAAATTAATATTTAATTTGTTGACTATGAAGAAGAAGATGATGATTCTATCAAAAGTTCACATGATCTTGAGAAACTAGAACAATGAACTGCTGCTTTAGGATTGGTAACCATGCCTTTATTATGCAGAAGATTGGGTTTATCCATATCATCATTTTCATGGCTAATCTCCTTGAGCATTGCTGTTACATCTTTCATTGTTGGTCTTTCTTCTGGTGATGGATTCACACAGAGAAGAGCCACTCCTAAGACTTGAAGCATCTCTTGTGTTCTTGTTCCACATTGCAATAGTAATTGCTGATCAAGAATGGATGTGAATTCTCTTTTCTTCTCTCTGATTTCACTGATAACCCATGTTACAATGTGAGCACTCTCTGGAATCCTGTTATCGGTTGGTTCCATTCCGGTTAACATCTCGAGAAGCACGACACCGTAACTGTACACGTCGCTCTTTTCCGTGATCCTTGAACTGTATCCATATTCTGCAGTTTCACACATGATACTGTCATTAACCAAAATGGATGTAAAATAACTGCAATGCTCTATTCTTATTAGACATCGGTATAAAACTAATTTATACTGACAGAACATGCTCTGAGTTCTCATTAGACCGACGTCCAATGAGAACTCATCATATCGCCTTGTAAACCTATGCAATAACCATATATTTTTTTAAAATAACTGCATAATACTTGATTCTTAATTCATGATTTTTTAAATTCTTTTTGACAAAATTGATGCAAGACTGATAAGCTCGTATGAAATGGTCTTTTTCGAATCTTAAAATTTTTAAACTCACCGGGAGCTATGTATCCGTAAGAACCTGCAACTACATGCGAGGCTCTTGAGCAATCTGAGGAAATGACCAATTTTGCAAGGCCGAAATCAGCAAGAAAAGCTTCAAACTGTGGACCGACCAAGATGTTGTTAGCCTTAACGTCGCGATGGACGATTGGAGGGATACAATCATGATGAAGATATTCCAAACCATGAGCTGTTCCAAGTATGATCTTATACCTTGCATCCCAATCCAAGAACAATCTCTTTTCATGGAGCAATCCAAACAAACTTCCATTACATATGTAATCAAACAACAGCAATCTAGTTCTTCCGTTGTTGCAGCATCCTAAAAGTCTTACTATATTCTTATGCCTTATCGATCCAAGCGTCTGAACTTCTGCTGTAAAAAAATCTCGCTCTGGTGGCTCTTCGTTCTTTATAGGCCATAGCTTCTTCACCGCAATAATCTGTTTTGTCGAAGTCTCTACGCGGTAAACAACGCCCGAGCAACCCTTTCCGACGATATTTGAATCCGACAACTTTGAAACCACGTCGTTGATGTTGAAGTTAATCTTCTGGAATGGAGTGAAAGACCATTCCATTTCAACTTCATCGAAATTATTTCTCCCATAAAAACTGTCCCCTTGAATCCTTAGTGCTAAAATAACTCCACAAGTGACAATAGCAGAAGTTAAAATAACACCAAGGAAAGTGTAGATGATAATATTTCTTATCGATTTGTTTCCTTCGAGACTTCCGGTCGCACGACACTTGCTGTTAATGCAAAGATCAGGGTTACCGGCGAACGCAGAAGAAGGTAAATCTTCGAAGAACTTCGTGTTGGGAAGAGTACCAGAGAATCTATTGTATGAAACATTTAGAGACACAAGATTATCAAGATTACCAAGTACAAAAAGAGTACCTGTGATCTTGTTGTAAGATAGGTCCAAGATTGAAAGTTTCGAGAGATTCGAAAAAGTCTTTGGAATTGAACCAGTAAGAGAATTCCAACTCAAGTTCAAGAGTATATCCAATCCTTGCAAGTAACCAATCTCATTGGGAATAGAACCTATGATCTTATTGTTACTTAAATCAAGCAACTGCAAATCCTTACAAAGTCCTAGCGACTGAGGGATCGAACCGGCGATAAGGTTTCCGCTTAGAATCAACTTATTTAACGACGTAAGCTTGCCTAAGCTCTTGGGAATGCTTCCGGTGATTTGGTTTGATGAAAGATCCAAGACGTTGAGATCGACTAAGAATTTTAATGATGAAGGAATGGTTCCTTGAAGCTCATTTTTATGCAAGTCAAGCATTTCTAAATGAGCACAGTTACCTATCTCATTAGGAATATCTTCACTGAGTTGATTATCTGACAGCTCCAGAAAGGTTAAACTTTTCAAAAGGCCTATTTCTCGCGGAATTTGACCGGTGAAATTGTTTGATCCAAGTCTTAACCTGATCAAGCTTGTGCATTTTCCAATATCGGGTGGAATTTGACCTGAAAGACTGTTTGATATCAGCAAAAACTGTGTTAAATTCTGCAGATGAAAGAGAGAATTCGGAATTGGACCGGTGAGGAAATTGTGCGAAAGATCAACTGCTTCGAGTTTCTGACAGTTAGATAATTCTGTTGGTATATTTCCATTAAGCTGATTCTGCCATGCATAGAAAAGAGTGAGCTCCTTCAAGTTCCCCATAACAGACGGAATCTCGCCAGAGAATCGGTTATTATCGAGCTCAAGTTGCTTTAGCATGGAAAAATTTCCAACATATGAAGGTATTTCGCCGTAAATGTTATTATCAGACAAAAGAAATTCCTCCAATGAGAGAAGATTACTTAGAGTCAAAGGTAACTTACCAATCAGAGAATTCAAAGAGAAATCAATCACCTTCAGATTCGTACAGTTTCCGAGGCTTTCCGGAATCGTTCCAGTTAAATTGTTCTTCCACAGCAATACCCTCTTAAGGCTTTGCATGGAACCGAATTCGTAAGGAATTTTTCCAGAAAGCTGATTCTCATACAGAAACAAATCTTCCAAAGCTGAACAGTTTTGAATCTCTGCTGGAATTTGACCTGTGAGATGTGCTGTGTAGACTGAAAGTGTCTTCAGATTTTGAAGTTCTCCTATACTTGCCGGAATCTCACCGGAAATTCCAGTAACCGCAAGTCCGAGAAAAACTAAAGCCTTACAATCTGATATCTGCATTGGAATTTCTCCGAAAATACCTTGGTTTCCACCGGCTCGCAGCGACTCAAGAGCCTTCAACTGTCCTATCTCTCCAGGAATCATACCAGAAAGCTGGTTGTCAAACAGTTCCAAGTGCTGAAGCTTCGAACAGTTACCAATCGTTGTTGGAATTCCACCTCGTAACGAATTCGAATTCAAAGACAACCATCTCAGTTCATATAACTTTCCTATTTCTTCTGGTATTTTTCCTGTTAAACTATTGAAACTAAGATCAAGAGTAACCAGTGACGACGACAAGTTTCCAACAGAACTCGGAATCTCACCTGTGAGATTTCCATTCGAGATAACAAGAGTTCTAAGGTGGTTAAAAGAAAGAAACTGTGTAGGAAACTCGCTACGAAGATCGATAGACGTTATGACGATCTCTTCAACAAACTCTTCTGCAGAACACTTTATATAGTCCCATCTGCAAGGATTTCTGTGTGCTGGATCCCATGACGAGAAAATAGCAGTACTAGTATCCGGATTCGATGAATTGAAAGTCGAAAGCCATGAAAGTAAAGAGAGACCTTCTTGGTTAAGAGAAGAAACGAATGGAAACAAAGAGATACTTAGAAACAAGATAAGAAAATTTAATGCATTGTTCGACATGACTAGATCGGTGTTCGGCTACTGTTACTGTTCTTCTATCTCATCTAAACATAAAACCAGCACTAGTTTTTCTCTGTATCATGGATATATTGATATTGTAGTATCTTCATTTAAAGTTTCACCAACGAAGACGTAGACCGTTCCTTTATCCTCAATCATCGTATTATTTATCTTTTATATTTAAAACGGAATTATAACAAGTTCTGTAACAAATAATTGACCAAACTTGATACAAGATTATGCAGTGTACAATATATATGTAATGCAAAAATAAAATAAAAAATCATGTATGAAAATGACTGAAATGGCATTTTTAGTATCTAATGGGTCCTCTGCATGTGCTGTTATTTGTATGGAGATACCAATTGGGACAATACAAAAGGAAAAAAAAAAAACTACTATTATATGATGGAACATTCTTATGGTGCATAAACATTGACACATAAAAATGTACTATTCAGCAAACTTGTAGGGTAGTGTGGTTTATAGTCCCATCCTATCTATTTTCCTTATATTAATCATTTTTCACAGAATAAATGAACTCATAAATCTCTATTCCATAATTGCCTAATAATAATAAAAAAACTTTTAAACCAAACACTTGAACTCGAATGGTAAACGAGCTCCTGCTAAGGAACGAAGGTTCGAGAAATTGATATATTTAGTTCAAATTTAGATCTGATACGTCAATTTTTGTTTATATTTGAGATTGGAGTAATACATTTGTTTTAGTTTAATTTTATAAAAAAGGAATAAGATGGATTTGCCGAAAGTATTAAATTCTTTTTCAATTTTGTTGTTTTCTTTTTAGGTGCAAGTGACAGAAGTTGCTATGAATTTTGTAAGCATTCATGATGATGGTTCATCTAACTTGGCATAAGAATCGAATATTGAGAAGGACTAAGCATCGTTAAATAAACAAATGTCGAAGTCATATATATAAGTGGAAAGTGGTAGAAACTAGAAAGTAGTAGAAACCACAAAAAGCTTCAATCTTTTCTGTTCATATGTGCATGGTAGTAAGATAAGATCTCAAAATCACCTATTTGATGGAATTATTTCTTATAATGAAAGTCAGTTAGTGCACTTGTTAAATACATGAACCTTGCTTTCATTCACACTAATAATAAAGATTGTTCATGCTACGGTTCATTAAAAAAAGCCAAACTATTTCGATTTGTTCGGAGCCAAACCAAATTAAACATTTGGTTTAATATATCAGTTCTGAATTCCAAACCTTTAGTAAACAATTTATTTAAGAGAATCTTCTCTTATAGAATTTACCTTATATTTTTTCAAAAAAAAACTATTTTAGATTTTTTAAAACATTTTATAAGTAATTTATTTTTACATTATTTTATCACTAATATTTAATGTAAAGGTATTTAAATTAAAATAATAAGTTTATTAAAAATAAATTAAAAATCATAGAAAATTAAATATTATTGGACTGTCATTGCTCATATTGAATTTTAGATCAATGTTTTAAAACCAAAAAAAAAAAAAAAAACCAATTTTTTTAAAATTATTTTTCATATATTTTTATTCTTGTAATACTAGTTTTTAATTTAACTTAATTTTTTACTATTTCATATGTTTATATGTTCAAATTAGTCATCTAAAATCAAATTATATTGGGTGTAATTTTTTTTAGATTAGATAGATTTTTTCTTCAAAATTAATTAAAACCACATTTCAAACATCTTTTATTTAACTTTTTATTGCATTTATATTTGATCTTCTTGTTATTTTACATTTCTTAATTATAATATTTATAAGTTACTTGAATAATAAGTCAGAACTATAATTAAATTATTAAAAAACTCAAACAAATGATATTCTTAAGTTAAAATAAGAAATTTCTACTCTATTTTAAAAATAGAGTTAAGGATGAAACATGAAATTTAAATGGAATGGTTCAATTATTTGACAACGGTTCGATTCTATGGATATTTTAAACAGTACTACTAATATTGATTTAATTCTAACGATATGAAAGTGAAGATTGTGAAGCGAATTTAATTGTTTTTTTAGTGCATACCCTGTGGTGAGATGTAGCTCTTGATATCTGGGTCATGGATTTTTATTGGTCTCAAAAAATTAGTATTATTACTCCCTCCGTTTTTTGGTGGAGGGATCTCGTGGCGTTGTGTGACAAGCCTAGAGGAATTCTGCATAATATAACCGTCAAAATTGGAAATGGTAATGTGGCTAGCTTTTGGAATTCTCGGTGGATCGGTAACGATTGCTTGGCTGCACTGTATCCGAATTTATACCATGAGATCTCCTCCAAATCTTCCACGGTAAACGGATTGGGATGCTGGAGAGGTAGCCGATGGTGGTGGGAGCTGCGTAGACATTCTGAAGTCCTAGGGCAGGAGGCATCTTTACAAATGTCAGAATTGCAAAATGTGCTGGCAGGGATTGAGATTAAGTTGAATTCTGCAGATCTTATTGTCTGGCCCTTTGCTGTGTCCAAATGTTTTACAGTAAAGTCATGTTATAATTTATTAATCCAAGAGCTAGAATCTGGTGTGGAGGATCCGGGAATAGGTCACGGTCTGAAACTGATTTGGGAGGCCCATGTTCCATCCAAAATAAAAATCTTTGGCTGGAGATTATTGAACAATGGCTTACCGACAAGGAAACTATTAATTAGAAGAGGAATTATCGTTCATAATCACGAGGCTTTGTGTGCATTCTGTGGACTAATCACCGAGGACTCGAACCATTTATTCATGCTTTGTCATAAGATCCGAGGGGTTTGGCTGGCTGTTATGAAGTGGTTGGATCTGGACAGTGTGGAGGCGGTGGACTGTTGTAGCCAAATTCGTTTGGGTGTCTCGAACTTGAAGGGAAAGATGAAGAGCAATAGAGCTGCAGCAATTTGGATGACAGTTTGGTGGTGCATTTGGAGGGTCCGTAATGCAATAATTTTCAAAAATGCGGAGTTCGATAGCGTTGAACTGTTCTATTCAATTCTGTGGCATTCTTGGTGGTGGTTGGCAATAGTAGCTAAAGAGAGAATTTTGTGTAACTTCTATGAATGGTTCAAAAACCCGTCGTTATGTAATTAAGAAGAGAGCATTCATGGTTGGGTTGCATACTGTTTGTATTTCTTTTCTCTTGTAAGGGTTGAGTACCCCTAGTACTCTATTCTTTAATGCAAGAGTTATTTATGGAAAAAAAAAAACTCCCTCCGTTTTTTATTATAAGTCGTTTTAGACTTTTCACACAGATTAAGAAAAATAATAATTGTTATATGAAAATGAGAAATTATGAAGGTTTTTACAAAATTATCCTTCATTAATGACACGTGGAAGATAAATTTATATAATTGAAAGGAGAGAGAATAATAAATATTTAAGGATATAATAGGAAAAACAACATTAATTATTCATTGGAATTGTATATTTAAATACAAAATATTTTTCCAAACCGACTTATAATAAAAAACGGAGGGAATACTATATATCATTCATTATTATTTTATATTATTCATTAGAATAAATGAAAGGCTTAAAATTCAGATCTAAGTAAAATGAGGAAAATCCTTACCAATTAGATCAACCTACATTAATAATCATTGAGTAATTATTATGTGACTTTTTAACTGTGTGATAAAATAATTGTTAGAGAACTTTAATATGAAGAAAGCAAACAAAGAGGAAAATTTAAAAGACAGAAAAGGATCTGTCATAGCACATACCTTACAAAGATGTTGAGTGATTTGGGGATGAAAACAAGTTGAGTATCAGTTTAGGGATTATGTAGGGTATACAATGTGGGGACAATTGATTCCCTAACCACAATTAAAATTAGAGACTAATTTTTACATTATTCAATGTCATATTTTTATTCTGTAAAATATTTTTTCTATTACATATTTCTTGGATGATTGATTATTAAACTATGCATGTGTGTATAGTCGATAAATATCTACTGTATATGATGGCAAAGTTTAATAATTTTATCCACAATCATTAAATTGTTGATATTTAATTTGTGCGTGTGTGTGGAAGCAATAATTACAAGAGTGTCCTAACTATACATGTGAATTGTGTAATGATGGGTCATATCATATGCACAAACATTTTTGTTTATAGCATTTGGCTTTTCCAGAAATCACGAGAGAAATTTGTCATAAAAAGAAGAAAGAAATCACAAGAAAAACAAGCAAGCAAGATTCCCTTCCTCCCCCTCTCTCAGCTTAAACTTATCATGAAAATTGGAAACATTCTGATCATTACGTTGTCATTAATAAAAAAATTGTGTTGATTTTTAACTTTTAGAATGAATAATAACTTCTGAGATTATATTTTTTATGTTTTGATCTAACCTGTATCAAAGTAGGTGAGTGGACAGGTCCGCGATTCTTAACAACCAACAGAAAAAGAGATTGTACCTGCAAACACTTCAATGCTTAAGTCAGTTCAGGTGAAGAGGTAAATATGAAAGAATAAAGAATATAATACCTGACCATCCTGCAAATGAGAGTTTTACAGTGAGCCTCAGCGCTTGGCTAACGGTCTCCCTTATGGACTGAGTGTTCAGGCCCACAACGGATGACTGTCAGAATTCTCACGTGAAAGTAGGGATGAACATCTCGTGCTCATTGTCCTGGGTCAACCGCTCCGCACTCCACAGACAAGGGGTGAGTTTGCCCATTACGAAGGGCAAAACAATTTCTCTAGTCACGCGAGGTGTGCGGGTTCGGTTGGTGACGTATTCCCGAATGAGGAGCTCGTGAGGAACATGTTCTCCACTGGTCCCAATAGATTGGGCTAACACTTTGGACCTTCCTCGACATGGACATGGATTGGGCTATGTTCGAAGGTGGGTCAGCCATAGGCCCAGTCTAGAACATGTTTAATTCTTTAACATGCATTTTTAACATGGACAATTCGTCTGTTTAGGTCGATATCAGATCTAAAACTTAAATTCAACGCAAACTGCAGTTTTTTTTAAAAAAAATTAAATTTTGACCGATAAAATTTTGATTTCTGATAGATTCGATTAAATTGATTTAGCAGATATATCAGATATATTTGATCGATTTAATATTTGTTGCGCTAAACCCGATAGTCCATTTTTTTATAAAATTCACAAATATATTTTTTTATTTAAAAAAATTATCAGATAAAGAACTATTTTTTTACTATTAAATTTTATTATTTCATAATATTTTTAATATCATTTGACATTAATTTTCTTATTATCATATTTTAAACCACAAACTAAATAATACTCAAAATTTCATAGTGCACGTCTTGTATTCTTCTGAGTACACAATGCCACCATTAAATTATAAAAATGATAATAATCTGACAATATTATGTAATTGGATCCACCCGATCCAATCCATTTGTACAAAAAAATAAAATCGGTCAGCGGTTTGAATCAGGCGGTTCAAATTTGTCCAGCCCTACTTGGTAGTATTTGCTTTACTTAAACTAAACTACATATTAAGAAATTACTATAATTTTCCGATCGATGTAGGTCTCTTTATTTTTTGGATCATCACAGAGTACAATCATAATGGTGGGTTGCTGCTTTTGAGCGGTGAATGAATCACACAGTTCCTTCCATGAATCTATGCTCTAGTCTGGGAGAATTTTAAACTAGGTCATGACAACTCCCTTAGAGGTCAACACAAAGAGCTTACACTTCATAACTCCACGGACGTGGTAATAATCTAACATGTTGTATGTTCGACGTGTTCGTCTAAATCCCATGTACCATTGAACTATTTCTTATGGGACCTTAAGATCCTACTATCAAGAATGCGTACACAGAGTGAGTTCTTCTTTCACTCTGAGGTCGGAACATCTAAGACATACCTTTCCATTCTCTGTGAGTGGTGTGCTAGCGAGCTACGAGGCCGGTGAACCTCTGGTGGAGTGTGACTTTCACATCTCCCTCCAGAGTTAGATGGGGGAGTCTGATGTCTTCTGCTTCAATTACGGCTCGGTGATCTCATACCTGTCTCGTATGGAAAGGTTGCGTCTACAAGAGCCGTCTGCGGTATGACTCAATGATCGCCAGGAGAAACCACCTCGCATGTAGTGTTGGTTCTCAGAGGAGGGAATTGCAAGTTTTCTTTCAATTTTGAGTATTATGCCGGTCAGGGCTTGGGAGTTTTACTATTGTACCAAGTTGTAGACAATGTTTAATAGGTCCGCAAACTCTTGCATGCCTAAGTTAGCATGAAATTCTTGAATATTCGACAACATCTCTTGTCCAAGTATTAATGGTAGTGATACCAAATACTACGAGGGATATTTAAATTTTTAGTTGGATAAAATTTTTAGATTCTCTTTAGAGAATTATTTACATTTGTCTTTGTTTGAGAAATTAGTTTGAGCGGTCAAATGACCATTATCGAATTATTTTTGGAGAATTATTTGAATTTCTCTCCATTAGAGAAATTATTACGAATGATCATTATAACAAATACTCCGAGTGATATTTATACCATATTTGAATGGTCTTTGTACCATCAGAGAGAGTATTTCTAGACAGGTTAATATTGATACCATAATAGTACAATATAGAACTATGTTGTTTTATCCTGGATACGTCATGATTGAGTGACTGCTTTACTCAATTTTGAGTAGTGTTGTGAAACATCTTAAAGAGAGTGACCTAATCAGCGAATCAACATGATAATTTTTTCTGTGGTAATTTTTAAAAATCGTAAAAGAACAATTTAAGACGTTTCAAACTGCCGTGACTATCGAAGAAATTATTGGTACTTCTACGACTGTTGTTTCTGACAAATTGTTCAAGTTTGAGGGAAGTCACTTCAAACATTGGCAACAAAAGATGAACTTCATCTTAACGTTGAAAAAGGTTGCCAACGTTCTGACCGAGGACACTGTGTTGCTCGTTCTGAATCAATCGAACAAACTAACAGTAAGAAATATAAGGATTAAGATGAAACACTTAGTAGAAATTAAAGCAAATGATTTACAACTTAAGAAAAAAGTCATCTAATGGAAAGAGAATAATTATCTCTACAAAATCATATTTTAAATAGACTTGCAGATGATATAAATGATTATTACAGTAGATACGATTGAGTTATCTAATGTCTGTCAACTGTTTTTGTCTCATTGTGTTGTCAATGAAGATTTGTATATAATGATCTTACTTGTGAAATTCTCTTAACTATTTCTTTGCTAGTTGCACAATTGTCAACAAACACTATAGATTCCTTTAAATAATAAATTCATATTTAGACACTAAAAATTATTATTAGCTTGTTAGAAAAATACAAAGCATAGAGTAAAAAAAAATAAAATAACAACACAAGAGATTAATGTGGAAGTTTTAAAATCGGAGAAAAAACTACGACCGTTGTTAAATGATAACTAGAGAATAATACTATGTGAAAATTGTTACAACATATAGACTATCCTCAAACACCCTAAGGCCCCAATACACGCACACTCTCTAAAGAAAATATTTAACTACCCCTTACAACACTCTAAAACTAGAGTATAAGAGAAAAATAAAAAGTTAAATACAAGATTAAAGTACTTCTGACTGGTACATCTTATAAAGAAGAACTCGAATCCTATATATAGCCTTAGACTCCTTTTTTTATTCATAAAACTAAATTATGCGAGACTTCTTTAACATATATATTTTTCAACCTACCTAACATTCTCCACTTTGATTGAAAATTATACATAAGTTTTGATTGTCTTAACCGACAATCATACTCCACCATAAAGAGCATAGTCACTTGAAGCTACACCACTCCAAGAAATTTTTCATTGTCTTCGCCGACAATCATAGTTTTAAAACTGTCATACTCCACCTAAAGAAGAGTATACTTCACTTGAAGCTAAATCACTTCAAGAATTTTCACATGTCAAAAACTAGGTTAAAAACTTATGGTGTAACTTCCTTGTTGGAAGGAAGCTCTTCAACCACCGACATAATCCCGCAGCTTGTGTAATCTTGATTGTATCAACACATATTTGACTTGAACTTTCTACAAGTAAAAAAAAATCTTCCATCAATTTCTCTATGCCAATCTTTACTGCACTTGAAAAATTTGACATTGCAACCAAAACCTTACCTGCAACAAAACAAAATTTTTTCAACCAACACAAAGTATAAAATTTCTTTTCTGACGTGGAAGATCATCCAAAACTGCAACTACATAGCGCACTAAAAAAATTTATACCCCACCAAACCAACACAAGAGATTAACGTGTAAACTCTAAAACTGGAGAAAAAACCACCATCGTTGTCAAATGACAACTAAAGAAAATACTATGTGAAAATTGTTACAACACAGTCTATCCCTCAACCACCCCAAGACTTCAATACATCCGCACTCTCCAAAGTAAATATTTAACTATTTCACACAACACTCTAAAACAAGAGTATAAGAGAAAATATAAAAAATCAAATACAAGTTTAAAGTGTTTTTAACTGATATATCTTACAAAGAAGATTTTAAATTTTATATATATATATATATATATATATATATATATATATATATATATATATATATATATATATATATATATATATATATATATATATATATATATATAAAATGTTTTTTGGTTCACAAAATTAAGTGATGTAAAATTTTTTCAACATGTATATTTTTCAACCAAACTCAAGAGTGCAATGATAAACTTATACTCCCTCCTGTCTGAATTATAAGCAAATATTCTCTTTTTAGATTCATTAAGTAATGAGTGTATCTGATCTACATAAAAGATCAGATAAACTCATTATTTAATAAACCTGAAAAAAATATTTACTTATAATAATGGTCAGAGGAAGTAAATAAGAAGTTTAATAAGCGGCATTATATAAAGGGAGTACATAAGGTGATCGATTTAAGTATAGAAGCAAAATCAACTCATTTTGCTTGATATATCATTCTTATCTAACCGTTAGAGAAATATAATGTCCTTTAACTTGCTTTGAGACATTTCTTTTCTGTTAATGTGACATACATAGGAGTAACACACTTATTTCATTATGGTATTATATTTTTTTTATTGTTAATTTTCTTAATAACATCATTGCTATGGATAACTGATATTACAGGTGATCGGAAAGTACGTGACCGACAACACATTGTAGGCTTGAATGATCAACAGAATAGGGGGTGTATCTGCAGACATTCTGATATTTAAGTTAGTTCGGATGGAGAGGTAGTGAGAAAGAGTTTTAGAATATAATATCTGACCCTCCGGCAAAGGAGGTAATTTATAATGAACCCCCAGCGTTGGGTCAATCGTCTCCGTTATGGTTTAAATGTCTAGACCCATAATGGATGACTGTCAGGACTCCCACGTGGAAGTAGGGATGAGCAGCATGTGCTCATCGTCTTTGATCAACTACCCCGCAATTCTCAGATCATGAGTATACTTGCCCGTTACTAAAAATAAGACGGTTTTACTAGTCGCGTGAAGCCTGTGAATATAGTTGGTGACGTGTCCTTGGATGAGAAACACGTGAGGAAACGTGTTCTTCATTGACCTTAACGGATTGAGCCTGCATTTTTGGCCGTCCTCGGCGTGGACCCTGGTGACTAGTCCAGAACAATAACACTCTTACGAAGGATAAATCTCCACGTTGGATGATGATCATTACATGAAAAATCTTATTGATCTAGATATACAAAGGAAGAACATAGATTAATTCAATACGTTGGCTATTGTGTATTCTTGAACATATTAAATACATAGTATATACAAAATTAGATGAATTATTTTATAGTATCTCGTTCATATGATGTTCAGAGGTTAATAGAAGTAATGATAGACTCTAAATGGAGGCACATATTACATTTCTTGTTGTCTGTTAAATTTACACGACGTTTTGGGCCTAATAAGTGAATGGCCAATTTGAATATTAAAAAGTAATTTGATACATTATAAATTTATTAATATTAAAAAAATTCGGTAGCTGAGATATGAAAAATAAAATAGATATAAAATTGTGCAATACAATTTAAATATGATTTGAACTTTTATCTAGTATTAAATCTAGAAAACAATAAATTATTTGAAAAGGCCAACAAATATTATTGAGTCTAAAAATGTGAGAAACCCAATAACCCGTACTTACCACTTGGATGCATCTGCAATATGTCCAAACCCAACCCGTAAATCCAAATTAAAAAAACAATTTCTTTCTACACCCTTACACCCTTATGCATTGAAGCACACCTTTAAAAATTATAAAATATCATTAGACTTATTTGGAGATACATCTTCGTATCGTACGTATCAAATTTAATTTTTTGCAAAAATTTAATTCGGACATATATTTCTGAATTTTTATGTGAATTCAGAGATATATCCGAAAATATCATTTGTTCTAATTACCATCGATTTCTCAAACAAATTAAATAAATAAAAGTAGAAATTTTCTTGAAATAGAAAGTGGTTATTATTCCTATAAATATAAATATTATTTATTATTTACTATAATTATTATTATTTTCTATAATAACTATTTTTTACTAATATATAATTCACATTATAATAATAATTATAATTATTTTTTACTAATATATAATTTGTATATTATTATTTTTTATAACAATTATTTTCTATATTATTATATTAATATTTTAATAATAAAAAAAAGATCTAAATTAATATATTTTAGTAATAAAACTATATAAAAGAAAATCTATCAAAATCCATTAAAAATAATATTTTTGTTTTTTTAGCTCTATACCACCGGTTTAGTCCGGTTCGAGGGCGAGTTCTGGCATCAAGTGATTCCATCCCTCTTCCGATTGCAGTTGCGGGGGCGGTTTAATCCGGTTCGAGGGCGAGTTCTGGCATCAAGTGATTCCATCCCTCTTCCGATTGCAGTTGCGGGGGCGGTTTAGTCCGGTTCGAGGGCGAGTTCTGGCATCAAGTGATTCCATCCCTCTTCCGATTGCAGTTGCGGGGGCGGTTTAGTCCGGTTCGAGGGCGAGTTCTGGCATCAAGTGATTCCATCCCCCTTCCGATCGCAGTTGCGGGGATCGAACTGTGGTTCTCCCTATCAAGTCCAGCGCCAATCACCACTGGATCAACTAACGATTGGTAATATTTATTTATTTTAATCCAATGTTTCTTTACTAAATTATATTATTTTAAATCATGGTTTTTATATTATTTATTATTGAGTGAAGATCCATTTTGGTCCCTCACAAATATTACATGAGTCAAATTAGTCCTTCACAATAAAATAGACCCAATTTAATCCCTTATAAAATATAACCGGATCATATTAGACCTTTTGCTAATATTTTTTTGAAATAGATTTTTTCCTAATTTTAAACCATGACTGGACTGCCACGTTGGATTTTATTTATTTTTCATCTTTTAAATACTAAATTGGTTTTTATTTTTAATTTCATTTTTAAACAATTATAAATTAATAATATAAAAAAGCCAAAATTGTTTCTTATAACGAGTTGAACTCAGGTCAATGTGGTTAATCTTAAACAATTCTAAATTTAAAATAAAAAATACAAAATTTGTATCAATATGGTCTCGAACCTAAGTCCCTTCAGATTAAATGACAGTCAATTTAATACAATAGAAATTGATTTGTCTATTTGTAAATGATAGTTACTTTACTAACAATAGAAATTGATTTGTCTAGTTGTTATTGATAGTCACTTTATTAATCGTAAAAATTGATTTGTCTAGTTGTAAATTATAATCATTTTATTAACAATAGAAATTGATTTATCTAGTTGTAAATAATAGTCACTTTACTAACAATAGAAATTGATTTGTCTAGTTATAAATGATAGTCACTTTATTAAAAATAGAAATTGATTTGTCTTGTTGTAAATAATAGTCACTTTACTAACAATAGAAATTGATTTTTCTAGTTGTAAATGATAGTCACTTTATTAACGATAGAAATTGATTTGTCTAATTGTAAAGTGAAAATCATTTAACCTGAAGGGACTTGGATTTGAGACCTCATAGGTAAAAATTTATGTATAGAATTTGTTAATATTAGTAGAAATCAAGGAAATTACTTGTTTAAAAATTACTTTATAAGAAACAATTTTGGCTTTTTTGATATTATTCATTGATAACTGAAATTAAAAATAAAAATTAATTTAGTATTTAAAAAGTAAAAAATAAAAATAAAATCCAACGTGTCAGTCCAGTCACGGTTTAAAAGTATGAAAAGAACTGGTTTAGAAGTAGAAAAAAATCGATTTGAGAAAAATATTAGCAGAAGGACTAATATGATCCGGTTAAATTTTGTAAGGGATTAAGTTGGATCAATTTTTTTGTGAGGGACTAATTTGACTCGTGTAATATTTGTGAGGCACCAAAATGAGTCTTCACTCTTTATTATTTTTTGTATTAAAAATGAATTATTTGATATAAAAAGTTTAGAATGTAATTGTTTTTACAAGCTTAAAATGAGGGTAATTAAGAGCTTAATTATTAGTCTATATATTAGAAACAATTATTTTTCAAAAGAGTTTCTCAAGCATAATAAACATATTCCATTACACTTAATAACAATAATTTAATGCTTGAAAATTATAATATATGAATTATATATTAGTCAAGAAAATAAATGAAAATTGATGGTAAAATAATACCATTATAAGGGTTAAATACTATTCACCCCCTGCCAAATTAGCGAGATTCGGTTATCCTCCCTTTTCAGGAAAACCCTATTCCAAGATTTGAACCCAGGTCTCTAAGGTTACAAACTTGCAAGCTTACCACCAAACCATGCATACTTCGTTGTTTATAATGGCAAAATAGTTCTATATAATAATACACCATTCTTTTTCAATAATATGTAAATTAAAAAAGCTGTACATATTAATTAGTTTTTTAATTAACTTTTTCAATAATATATAAATTAAAAAAGCTGTATTATTTAATAATTATATAATTATAAAATGTTTAAAAGTATTTTAATTTACGTTTTTTTTATAAAATAGGTAATTAACGTTTTTAATTAACTTTTTTTTTATAATTATGTTTAAATGTATTTAAAATACTTTAACGTTTTTTTTCATATAATTATATAAATGTATTTTAAATATTTTAACGTTTTTAATAATATATAAATTAAAATGTTAATTAAAATGTTTTTTATTTAATTAAATTTTTCAATAATATATAAATTGAAAAAACTGTAATTAAAACGTTTTTTTTATTTAATTAACTTTTTAATTAACGTTTTTTTATATAATTATATTTAAAAAAGTTGTACATATAAAATCTTTAAATAATTATATAAATGTATTATTTAATAATTATATTTAAAAAAAACGTTTTAATTTACATTTATATAAAAAGTTAATAATTTTAATTAACAACAAAACATGCATATATTAATTAAAATACATTTAAATATTTTATAATAATTAAATAATACATTTATATAATTATTTAAATATTTTTTATGTACAGCTTTTTTAAGTTATTATAATATAATATTAATATTTGTAAAATGTTAAAAAGTTAATATTTATAAAATGTTAAAAATTTATAATTTTTTTATTAAATCTATATATATTTATTAACGTTTTTATTAAAAATATTTAAAATTTTTAATAAATTTAAAATATATATAAATATGTAAAACTTACGTTTTTATTTACGTTAATATATTTTTATTTGTAAAATTTTTATTTACGTTAATATATATATTTATAAAAAATTTATAAAATATATATAACATTAAAATGTTAAATTTAACAGTTAACATATATAACATTAAAATGTTAAATTTAACAGTTAACATATATAACATTAAAATGTTAAATTTTTATAATGTTAAATATATATAACATTAAAATGTTAAATTTTTATATCATTAAAAATATATATAACATTAACAGTTAAATTTAAAAAATTTAAAATATATATATAACATTATAAGTTAATAAACATTAATAAAGTAATATATAAACATATATTAATATATTAGTAATAAAGTATATTAATAAAGAGTTAAAAAGTAGTGCACTGACAGTGTAAAATAGTTTTACACTGTCATTCAATAGGGAGTCATGAATGTGCCATGTCATTAAATTTTTTTAAAAATAAAAGAATGTTTTAATTGGATGCATGGTGGTGATTGGTTGACAGTGTAAAAGTATTTTACACTGTCAGTGCATGACCCATTTTCTCATTAATAAATAAATAAATAAAGTAATATATAAACGTAATACATATATTTATTTGCTTTAGAAATTATAACAGAATTGAGCATTCTGCTTCAGTGTTTGGTTGTGCAACTATTAACCATTGTTACCTGGGTTTGAAACCCAGCTTTTGCAAGTTTGATTATTTGCAATTTTGCAAGCTTTCCAAAAACATGCCCAGTCAGCAAGATACCATGCCTAGTCAACAAGATTCCCCTCGCCCAGTCAGCCAAACAAGGGATAGGGGGTGTCTGAAAACAAAATCTTGTTTTCTAAGGGGCGAAAACCGAATCTCGCTAATTTGGCAGGGGGTGAATAGTATTTAACCCTTTAAATAATACTTGGCCAGTGCCATGATCTCTCGGCACGAATTCTAGATTACTAGGGCCCCTTTTCTCTAGGAACCAGAGTGCATAAAGAAAAAAAACATGTTTAAACAATAATTTTGTTGAGATGATGGTAGTTGGAACAAACGTTATTTTCAAAGATATATTTATTTCCGAACTCACTTCAAAAATTCAGAGATATATCTTCGAACTAAATTTTTGCAAAAAATAAAATTTAGTGCGAATAGAGATGTATCTCCGAAATTAGGTTTATTTTGAAATTTTCCCTAGATATCTCGGAGAAGGTATAAGGGTGTATGGAGAAATTATCCTGAAAAATTGGACGCAAATGAGCCCTTAACAATTAATTGCAGTTTGGATTAGGTGTATTTTTGAAGAGAAAAAGGATATAATACCCTATCAGTGTATTATTTTACACGGACAACCGATTACCAACATGTATCCAATCAAGTCATACTTGAATTTTAAAAATATTTTAATAATTTAATAATTTGATATATTTTCATTGAACGACAATATAAAATAGTTCCTATCCATTACACTCTTTTTGAGTTCGAAACTGCTCATCATATGATTTTTTGTCCACCCAAATTTTTTATCCCCTTACAACCCAAATTTGTTTGAAAAATGAAGCAAACTATTAAACTTTAAGAACATCTCTTATTCCTTACTTGAACTGGAACATTTAAAGTAACAGCAATGCTATACTTACACCTCAATCTTACACCAATACTTACACCAAACACTGTTCACCGTATTTATACGGTGAACAGTGTTTTTTAAAATAAAATAATAATATTTATAAAAAATATTTTTTATTTTTAAAATTACGGACGACACTGTTCATATAAGGACGTGCATTAACCAACTTCATTACTGCATTAACTAAGTTTTTACACTGCATTAACCAAGTTTGATGACTGCTAAAAATTATTTTTAATACTTGGATGTTGCATTAACCAACTTCATTACTGCATTAACCAAGTTTTTACACTGCATTAACCAAATTTAATGACTACTGAAAAGTACTGTTCATGAGTGTAAGAATAGCATTACTCAAATTTGGTTAATGCAGTGTAAAAACTTGGTTAATGCAGTAATGAAGTTTGTTAATGCAACATCCAGGTATTAAAATTGATTTTTAGCAGTCATCAAACTTGGTTAATCAAGTGTAAAAACTTGGTTAATGCAGTAATGAAATTGGTTAATGCACGTCCTTACATGAACAGTGTCGTCCATAATTTTAAAAATAAAAAATATTTTTTATAAATATTATTATTTTATTTTAAAAAACACTGTTCACCGTATAAATACGGTGAACGGTGTTTGGTGTAAGTATTGGTGTAAGTTTGGGGGTGTAAGTATAGCATTATTCTTAAAGTAAATATACAAAAACCACTTAACAAGTAACTATAACCCAAAAATAACAATTCTCTCTAGCTTCTTTCAATTTTCAAATGCAACCATGTCATCACTGCTCCAAGCCCAAATCTCTCTTCCATTAGAAGCTTGCCTCACTTCCAACAAGAACACCACCAAAACACGACCATGTATCGCTCAATTATACAACAAAAAGACACATTTCATCAATCTTGTTTCCAAATCTACATTACTGCCAAACCTAAGGAAGAATTCTTCAACTGAAAAATGGAAAGCTCGTGACAGCGATGACAGTGGATCAGGCGAGGTTTCTCCTGAATTCCTCCCAGCAAGTCCTTCACCAGTGCATATTGTTCATGAATTCTATGAGGCTTTCAATAAAAAAGACACCGAAACATTGAAGCAATTACTTTCTCCTAAATGTGTCTACCAAGACCTACTTTTCTACACTGCCTATGAAGGCCAAGAGGTTTCTTTCCTCCATTTATTTCTCCTCTTTCATGATAACAACATGATACCAATGGAACAATTGGTGGTACTTTCATAGTAATTTTTATTTGTTTTCTTCATTTTTAGAGCATCATACACTTTTTGCAAAGTGCGATGGATGCAATGGGTCCAAATATTCAAGTTTTTGTGGAAGATGTCAAGGAGACCAACCATGTTATGGTCACTGTGTTCATGCACTTAGGTTCGTAATTCTAACTAAGGTGGTTAAATTCGCGATTTAAAACCTAAATTCTTAGATCTTACGTTTTTAGGTCGGTATCTAGTGTTAAATCGCAGGTAAAATCGTTTTTAAATAAAATCGTATACTGGAACGATTTTATACGATTTAAATCGCTCTAAAATCGGTAAGCTCATGTAAAATCGTTGGAGTTTACTCTTTAACTTGTTTTAATTTTTTTTTTTATTGAAATTTTAAAAAGCCCAACCGAATAAAACTTCTCCCATTTTAATATTTTATTCACTTTTTTATTAATATATCCTTGCTTACACAAAAAAAAAATATATTTTATTCACTTTAAATAACCTTATTTTTGTGCATAAACATAGACGCACTTATTTCAGATTCTGAAGTTGGGTTTAGCAAACAGATTAATAGCAAAGTTTTATTTAAAATTTCAAATGTATTGTAGAACGAAAAGAAATATTAAAGTTTATCATTTCCAATTATCATAATTCTTACATGTTTGTGGATTTCTATACATTCAAAACATATATTAATTTTCTGCATTAAGTTACATAGTCAAAGCATAAATTTAATATATATATATATATATATATATATATATATATATATATATATATATATATATATATATATATATATATATATATATATATATATATATATATATATAATATTATTGTAATGAGGTAAACTCAACGATTTTACGTTTCGATTTTACCTAATCAAAACGAGTCAAGGTAAAAACTCGATTCTGACCACCTTACTAACTTTCACCCCCTCAATTTGTTTATGAATGTTTATATATGTCTTTACATAATTGTTTGCAGTATGGAAAGAAAAAAAGTTGCCCTTCACAAATGGATGTAGATTCTTTACTTTTGAAGAAGTTAAAGGAAAATATTTTATCAGGTATTAATTATAATAATAATTGTTTGTAAATTCCTGAAATTACAAACATGTTAAGTTAATCTTTTATGGTAAATTTTTGTTGCGTGTGCAGCAAGATAACTGGCATGGAGGAATTCCCACTAAAACCTGGTGAATTTGTGCTGGTATAATTTTGATATTGATTAAATATTTTTTTTCATTTAGATTTAAATACATATTTAGTCTTTTATTTTGGCTAAATTAAAGTTTTAGTCTCAGATTTTAATCTGTGCAGAAACTTCTAAAAGGTATTGGCAATATTCTGGATAACTATCCTCTAGCAGCAGGAGGTACATATATATTTGATTTGATATATACACACATACACATTATACTTTGCTTTTCAAGTAAATATTCACACATGAATTCTAATTACATTTTACATTATAGTTGATGTGATTATGATATAAATATATAATTTCAATTTCAGCTATGCTTGATTCCCATGCCTCGCGACAAGATGGGGGAAGTGACACACATTTTGATTTCGATTTCTTTGGACCGAAACATTAACATTGCTTACCTGTGTAATTTACTTACAGTATTTTCTTATGTCCTTTTTCGGAAGAAATATAATTGTATTTGTTGGTCCTATTCCTATATATGTAACAAATATAACTGAGCCTCAATAGAAACTCAAAGATGGGTGTTTATGCCATACTTATTGTAAAGAACTGTGTACTAGCAATCATCTAGATGATTGATCATGTTCCGTAATATTTTCATTAGAAAAGCTTAACTCGTTTGATGATGATGACTACTTTTTTTTTGATAAACAATGAGATATATTAATAAGAATTGAGTACAAAATGTACTCAATACAGAAACATGATTTACAGCGAGCTCCACAACCCAACAACCCTTTACATAAACTTAATCAACACCTAAAGGATTGTGAAACCACTCATAAAAATTACAAAGCATTGGCTGTTTTGAACCTATTGCTAACCACCACCAAGTGAACATCTTCACATTATGAACAATTTCATCTGCATCACCTACAGCATTGTTAAATATAATGTCATTACGTTGTTTCCATATGCACCAGCAAGTTGCCATCCATATGCCTGCAACTCTCCTTGGTGAGCAAAAGTTCCTTAATGCATTCAAAACCTGCAGGAAATGGTCACAGCATCCCGATCCTAATGGTACAGCAATACCTAACCACTCCATGATCTTCTTCCAAACCTCTGCTAGGAAAGCACAGTTCTGAAACAGGTGGATGGAGGTTTCAGCAGAATCACAACCAAAATTCTAAGTTCTGCGTCAACTTTGGAAAATCAACAAACTTCCCAGTAAATCACATATGGTTTTCAAGTTTGGTAAGTCTCACCCCACATGATTTCTTTTTGAATATTTTATATCAGAACATAAAATCATTAGGATTTTGGCATAATGCATATGGTAGAAAGAAGTAGAGCTGAGAACCGACATGCGAGCGTGTAATTCTTCCGGCTAATCTTAGACACTGATGTTTCCAACCATTCATGTACTGAATTTTTCTCTAGTATTCTTCACTAGGTCAATGTTGGCTCCCAGATATTTTCCAAAATTTCTAAATAGCATATAATTTGCTTGTTAAACAATGTCACTTATGAGCTGATGATCAACGTTCTTGGAAAATAAAATTGAAGTTTCTTGGCTATTAATCTTTCCCATTGAAAATTCAGAGAAAAGCGCCAAATAATGCATGAGATAATGAGAGCGTGATCAACGGAAGCCTATGCAAAAAGAAGAAGATCATCGACAAAAAGATGACAAATTTTTGGTCTTATACATGCATAGATTTTTGTTGAATAACTTGGATTCCAAGTTATTAACAAATTGAGAAATTGAGAAAATCAAAGGCAATTTTGAGAGAGGCATTATTATAATGAATTATGATTTTACCGGTTGATCATAACTTGAAGGTGGGCCAGCGACTTCGAGCACAATGTTAGTAATGAGGAGGAGGCGGTGTACATGCAAGGCACTCCGATGCTAAAGTCAGCAAGAACACATATACGTTTGAGTGTTTTGAGGATAAGATTTGAATTACTTGACCCTCTCAAATGAGAGAGTATATATAATAATGCCCCCAACGCTTGGCCGTTGGTCCATATTTGTGCTGGATCGAGGATCCAGGCCCAACATATCATATGTGACTGCAAGGAATCTTGGCGTGAAAGTAGGGACTCTTGATGGTTGCCCGTAACTAACCGTCTGTCCCTGATGAAGGAGTAGAAATGATGACTTGATATTGGCTTGCGTGGAGACCCGACTGATGACAACGATGGTCTGCTGTCCCTGGGTCAAACGAAGATGCGTCCTCGACTGAGGGGCAGGAGCAAAAAAACTTTCCTTTTTCCTCAGTTGGTTAGGCCAAGGCTATTGGGTTGTTCTGGTTGCAGAAGAGGATTTGGCCAATTCAGAACAAATTACATAAAAGAGTGCTATTTATAAGGCCAAAAAAAGTCATAGTTAACTAACTAGTTGTAAAAGTTAAGTTGTGACACACATTTGCAACACTTCCAAATTGTCACTAATAACAAAGTCAAAAGCTAAATTACATTTTTAACACCCTTCCTATTTCATATTTCTTAAGTTATTCTTTACCATTAATTCTTTGAAGGCTTCAAATATTGCATGCTTCAAGAGTTTGATTAGAATGTCAGCCAATTGCAATTCCATTTTGCAATAATCAATTTCCAACCTTTCTTTACCAACTTGATCCCTTAGAAACTGGTTCCTATTCTCTGTATGCTTGCTCCTACCCTGCCTCATTGGATGGTTTGACAAATCAATTGTTGACTAATTATCCACTAGTAATTTGATTTTCACAAATGTCACTTGCATTCAACTCTTCAAGTAGCATCTCTAACCACACTGCTTGGCAGGTTTCATAATAGGTTGCAACATACTTTGCCTCTCATGAAGATAAATCCACAATTTCTTACTTATTTGAGCTCCATGAAATTGGCGTTGCTCTAATCATGAATAAATAATTAGTTGTGTTTTTTCTATCATCTTGATCACCACTCTCATCTAAGTCAGAGTAACCATAATATTTGACCTCCATTCTAGTGTTTTGTTGATGTCACATGAATATCTCATGGTCGCTTGTTCCTCTAATGCATCTTAGGATTCTCTTTGCTGTAAGTAGATGACATAGTTTGGTTCCTCCATAAATCTACTAACTAATCCCACACTATGACAAATATATGGTCTTGTAATGCAAAGAAATCTTAAAAAGACAATGATATACTAGTAGAATATGCTGTCTTCATGTTCATCATTTGATTCATTCTTCAGTTTGATGTTGGTTTCTATTATGTGTCGGCCAAAGGCCTATTACGGGTAAGATCCATGTATCAAGCCCAATAAGGAAAAGCCCATTAAAATTGTCCATCATATATAACAGTCATATGTAAAGCATAAGGTACACACACTCTTTTCATACTTATATTTTAACCATTTTTGGACTCTATAACTAACTTGGACATTTGTGTGTTAACCTTGTAGGTCCACTCCCACGCCGTCGTGCCAAAGATCCGCACCACCGCATTAGGAGTTCATCAATATGAATCATTCCCAATTTTGGTTCTCGTACGAAATAGTGGTGTTGCCTATTGGAATCGATAATTGATTCCCGCGAAATGCCACAATCAGATCCCCTCCAATCCAAAATTCAAGTTGCTACAAAGTCGCATCGAGATGGAGAAATTATCCTATGAATTCACTTTAAGGAACTCCATAGAATCTCCCGATCTCACGCCACATCGAATCGTCGTCATCGATTGGATCCATCGGAAAATATAATGTGACGAAGATCTTATATTCCAAGACCTTCTCCAAGTACACGATGACACTAAATTATGAAGGGAAGTCATGTCGATTTTAGGATTTTGAGATCACAAGAAGGTGGACGGAATTCCTAACGTTTTGCCACTACTGGTCATAACAGTAAGTGTAGCAAATCACAACATATTTGGCCTTCTTGTAGAAAATTCAAGTTCTTGCAATGACTTGTGCATCGAAAAGCTCGTGAAGTTAGGGCTCGGTTAGTAAGATTTAAATTAGAGCGACAATTGAATCCTCCTCGCGTTCAACATATGCATAACTGACCCATACAGAACAACGAATATACCGTTATCACTTGGAGAAAGAAAATAAGAAAGGAAGGTAATTCTTCAATTCTTGATATTTTTGTATAAATATACTTTCCGCGACATTCTTGGTAGATCTTTCCTGAAAACATTATTCACAGGGGTCTCCCTACTCTCTCAAGGTGACATAACACAATGATATGGGAAGCCAATCATCCTTGATGCCGACTTAAGGACACCAAAACGTGTCTGCGATTCCATATTAAGAAACCTCCTCTCCACCATAACATGTCAGAAGATTCTCAAGGAAGAGTTAATATGGTTGGCCTTGATGTATGGGAAGATAAGGTCTACCTAGTGGACATATGTGGTTCGTTCACTAGAACCCAATCCAAGGCGTTAAATCCGACTCCACATGGAGACTTTGAGGTTTTTCAACTTAATGAAAAATCTACATGGTAAGTGAAGACAGAGGTCAGACTCTCGTTTAGGGTGAAGAACACACTAACAAAATTTTAGGGCTAACACATATCTCTTTTCCATCTTCCCTCATGAAATGTCTGACATCGACCCAACTGTGGCTATCATCAATTGAACATTGATCCTAATGTCCGAAATATATCTTAGAAAAGGAGAAGCCAATCCTAGGAGAATTTTGGAACTATGCCTAAATAGTGTTCGAGGCTTGTTAGATGCTAATTTTTATTTCTGAAGTAAAATATACTAAATGGGTCTCCAACGATGTGTTCACCAAAAAGGCCTCGGGAAGTGGAGGATGAGTGTCGATTATACCGACCATGCATGCCATAAGGATTCATATCTGTTACCAAATATAGACAAATTTCTAAGGTTTTACCTTATAAAAATAGGGATAGAGGCCAACCCCGATATATGCAAAGCAGTCATCCCAATTAACACCCCAACCTTAAAGAAGGAGGTCTTAAAGTTAAATGGGAGGCTTACCTTTTTGAATGGAATCTAGAATGTGAAAGGGCATTTATTTCTTTAAAAATAACCTTAGCCATCTCTGACGAAGTCTTTTATCTCTACCTGGCTGTGTTCGAAGAAGTTGTTAGCGTTGTTCTGATCAGGGATCCAGATTCCATCTAGAATCCACTATATTTCATATCCAAGGCCCTCGCCGAACCAGAAACACTCTATCAAAAGATAGAAAAAGTAGCCTTAGCATTGGTGGCTGCATCGAGGAAGCTCTAAAGGTATTTCCTAGCACCCTCTATAGTAGTTCTGATTGATTTTCCTTTGAAACATGTACTTCATACACCAGAATTAGCAAGATGACTAGCTAAATGGTCCATCAAAATGTCTGAGTATAATGTTTGTTTTGAAGAGAGGAAAGTGTTAAAAGCCTAACTGTTTGCACACTTCCTAGTAAAAATGACTCTTGGCCTATCAGAGCCATCCCACACTTGGACGATATTTACAAATGGATTATCTAACAGCTAGGGCAGCGATGCTGTCTTCATTCTAAAAAATGAAGCTGACTTCGTGGTCGAAGTTTCCTTACGATTTGAATTCTTTACCACCAATAATCAAGCTGAGTATGAAGCAGTCATCGTCTGGCTCACATCGTTGGAAGAGAAAGTTAAACTAAGGGTGTATTCCAAGCTACTTGTTTGATGCTATAATCCATTGGTGCAACGATATTTGATTATAGATGAATAGAAATTGGTGAATTTCAAGACGTATGAGGTTGTACATGTCCCAAGGGAATGAAATACTCGGGTCGACATGCTCTCTAAGCTGGCGAGTACGTGAGGGTCTAGTGTCAACCATTCTTTCATTCAAGAAACTCTGAAGAATCAATTTCAGCATTGAGACTCCAAAAACCGCGATGATGGTCATATATGGTACCAGTCGGCCCTCATGGATTTCTCCCATTACATCATTCATAGAGTATGGGTTCTCCTTTCTGATCCACCTGAAGTTTCCTTGGAGAAAATAAGAGCAAGTTTGTATAATGTAAATGAGTGAACTTTGTACATAAGAGGCTTGTCTACCCTTCTATTAAAAGGCCATGAAAGGAAGGAGGCTGAATACCCCCTCATAGATGTACATAAGGGGATAGCTGGGTAACACATGGGTTTTTGTGCCTTAGCGTTGGCAGAATTGTTTTAAGGGCAGGATATTAATGGTCGTCCATGGTCCAAGGCGCCAAGGAATATGCAAAGAAGTGATACCAATGCCAGCGACACATAGATATTTATAGTGCCTCATCAACACAGTTTCATATGTTAACCACCCTGGATATTTTCTTAGTGAGGTATAAGCATCCTTGGTCCATTTTCTCCATATCCAACTCAAATTAAATATTTGATAGTGGCGGTTAACTATTTTACGAAGTGGGTTGAAGAAGAGGCTTTGGCAAAGATCACGACATCAAACATCCTAAACTTTTTTTTGAAAAGAATGTCCTGGCCAAGTCTAGAGTTCCTAAAATTATCGTGACCGATAATGGAACTAAGTTCACTGATAAAAAGTTAAAGAACTTATTAGAGAAACTAAAATTCAAACAAGACCATCCCTAGATGAATAGACCAATAGAGACAACTAGTCAGGTGTTGTTGAGGGGATTAGAGCAAAGACTCGAAGCTTCCAGAGGAAATTTGGTAGATGAACTACTACACATCTTATGGGCGTATAGAACAAAGCCTCTTTAAACGATCGACGAAACTCCTTTTTCTCAAACTTATGATACTAATGCCATTAATTTTATAGAGGTCGAAGAACTAAGTTGGAGAACGACACAATCCCTACCCGAGGGAGACAACAATCGAGAACTCAAGGAAGAAATTGAGTTATATGAAAAAAGGGCATCCACTTAGTTGAGAGAAAATTTTCTTAAGCCGTTTTCCAACCATAATTAGTTGAAATTTATTGGTATGAATAAAAAGTTTAACATTGATAATGTCAAGGCCTTCTAATGTAACCTTGAGCTTACTACTGCTGGTCTCGAGAGTAAGTTCATGGATCGTGTTATTAAATTTGGATATGAATATTTTACTAAATATTTTGGTTTGAAGTCTAATGGTCCGGGTAACACTGCTGCTCAATCTCCTCATTATGATAGGATTTCATCTGTTCTATCAATCTCTAAGTCTATTTGTGAACAACCTGGCATGCAAAACTCCCACATCAGTCAAGATGTTTGTTTTTCAGAAAGGTGTTTGTTTTTCATCTCATTTGTGCACCTGATTCTAGAGATTAATGGGATTGTCTCCAAGGAGGAAGACTTGGGGGAAGCTCCAAAGATTTTGGGCGAATGCAGAGTATCCATGATGAGATACGATCTGGACACTGATGGTGTTTATTACTATTTGGATAAAACAGATAGAAAAGTTTATGATGATCATATTGTGGACCCAGAGACGAATTCTACTGCTGAAGCTAGTTCTTTTGGTGTTGGTATGCTATCTACTGATGTGAAATCCTACTTTGACGAGTGGTTTGGGAAGATCTTGGAAGGTAATCAAATTTGGGAAGAACGCATCATGCGGGGCATTGAAGCCGTTACTAAGGAATATGAAGAAAGTCATGAGAAGTTAAAGAAAGAGTTGAAGGATGGATGCAAGATGGTAAAGCTGGAGTCCTTGCTCAAGTGGAATATGCGGGAGTTGTTATTAATCACTTTGATAGTTGCACTCTCATCTTTCCTCTTAATCTAAAGCCTACTGACCCAGTTCCAGATCTTACAACTGTTTCACCTCATTTTGATGAAGCATCTCACTTACTCTCGTTTTATTTTTATTTTCATGCATGCATATCATATCATCCGCATTTCTGGATAATTATGTCATTTTGGATTGACTCGCTATTTTGTGATTATTGACTCTATTTTGATTATGTACTGTGTGACAAGTTTTTCAGTCAGGTATGTTATGGTATCTCTGTTTTTCTTATTTTGCTATCTTTATCTTGATCATTTTGTTAAAATTGTGTGTTTGCGGTTATTGGTATCGTATGCAATTTTTGTGGTGTAAGTTTAGTTCGCTATTGTGACATTTTATTTTTGGCTTTTGTATTATCATGGATTCAGCTATTTGCATTTTTTTCTCTATTTGATATTTGTCAACAGGGGAAAAGGTATCAAGATATTATCGACATTCACACGTATTAAGTGTTTAATGTAGGGGATATTTACAGCTCAAGCAAAGTGTTGTACGCTCATATATAGTGCGCTAAGGAAATTCACCTGATTCATTTTCATCATCAAATTATAAATAATGCTCATAATAATTGACCAACAATAACATCTCAAAAATTTCCAAACATAAAAAATGGGGAAACAAAAAGTTCAATCACGTCATCGTACGATATCGTTTACTAGTTTTGATGTTTTGCCAATTTGAGTGTATATGTTATAGTTTTTTTTTTTGCTTATTTGTAATTTGTTTATAATTAAATATTCATGTGTTTGTATTTTATTCGAATTTGAGTTGTTTTATTTGATCCCTAATAGTGTTTATTTTTTAGCCTAGCAAATTACTCTTTTGTTGTTTCATCAGATGTGGCTTGAATCACAAGTTAGAACTCTTAGATCAAGATGTTGATTGCCTTGATTCAAATCAAGTGTTAATTGAGATTTGAATCATGAACCTTGTGAAAATTGAATTTTGCCTCTAAGTGAATTGATTCATATCACAAAATGAACCTGATTCAAATCACAAACTCATATGACTCAAATCAAGTTATAATCCTGACTCGAATTCGATGTCTCCATAAAGTTAAATTTTGGCTCTGCTCAATTTGACTTGAATCAAGAGTTTAAACTGACTTGAATTAAAATATCTTATGATTTGAATCATGATTTCTTCTTGACTCGAATCATAACTTCACTAATCCAATTTTCCATCTTAGATTTAAGTAGTTGTTTCTTTGATCCAATAATATGAGTGTGAAACTATGTGGGTGAAACTCATAAAGACAAAAATGTCAATTTGTCTTCTCTTCTTTAGTGTGTCTATTTCTAGCACCTTTAATCTTTCTATTCTTCTCTAGAACAATTTCTTAAGTGTTAATCTATGTTAGATTCACTTATTTTTGTTGCACCTTGTTCTTGTACAATTTGTTGTTGTTTGAATAATTTAGAGAGAGTGAGTTGATTAATCTTGTAGTGGTTCATGATTGATAAATTTCATGATATTAATCAAGAACCAATATCCATTTATCTAGAAATTAGAGGGAACCTTGTGTGTGTTCTTCTTTCACCTATATCAAATTCTTTTTCTAACACCTTGTAAATTATAATGTTTGTGAGATTCCTTGGATTAATTCATCATCTTCATCCTTATTCATGCTCCATTGTTGTGGACCTTCTTCTCTAAAGATTGAGTGTTGAGGGAAACTAGTGCTACATTAGGGTATCTAATGTTTTTGCATGAAGTTTGTTGTTTGTAACAATTGCAGGTATCATTTCTAGAATGTAGTTTGATCTTTTTGGTATCTATTAAGAAGAGAGTTTCAATATACTTCATGGAATGCTTTTGCGAAGCTTAGTACATATTGTTCGTAAGACGGAGTTGAAAGATGTTAAACTTTGGTGAGATTTTAGAAAGGCTGCTCGCAAACAAAGTTAGGAGTTATCCAATCAATACTTAGCTAATGGAAACCGCTCAGACAAGAAATCGATGGGATTAGCTTGATTGCCACACACGAATACTTAGAGCAAGTTATTGTGGATATCAAGGTTATTGGATCAAGATATTTGGGGATCTTGTTTTTGTTAGCAGTTTGAGTGTCTGCATCAATAAAGGGAATTATCGTGTGATAGTTCGTTGTAATCAAAATGATTGTGATTATTTCCCAATGGTTCCTTAACACCATTGAAGAGTGAAGTTGGCCACAAGGATAAACGTCGAACCACTATATATCTTTGTGTATCTTTCCTTTCTTCCTTGACCTCTTTTAATTTTCAAGCATCCATTAATATTGTCATTACGTTAGTGCATTATTGCATCATTTGTATGTCATTTAAGTTAGACAGGCCTTCTATAGATTTAATGTGTAAGCTTAGGTTTGTGATGCATCAATCTTATTGAATTAACATAAAGCCAGTTATGCTTTGAATGAACATCTATATAAAAAAAAAATTAAATCGCTTTGTTTAAAGCAACTTTGATTGTCTTGTTATTGACTTGCATTAGAAGCAATCAAGTCCTTAATGGTATCATGTAATATTTCACTTGGTTTAATTCATTGAGATGCTTCCAAGTCTCTTAGTGTTGTGTTTTGCTTTTGCGTTTATTAAAATCTCTGATTTCTTTTATGGGACCTAAGTATTATTGAAATTGTCTATTGGGGGATATGTATATTCAAACCCCCCTCTGATTTCTCTTGTTACATGCTCTAGGTGTTTGCTTCAATCCATAAAATGTTTTTATCATCTTGTACACCATCTCTTCTTTTTCTTTTACCTTAAAATATAGTGGCTGCTTCACATAGACTCGTTCTTCTAAAGGTCTATTTAGAAAGAGTGACTTCTCATCAAGTTGGTGCATCTTGCAACCTCTATATGGTGCAATGGCTATAACTAGTCATATTGTTACAACTCTAACGTCTAGTTCATAGACTTCAATAAAATCAATTCCACACTTTTGAAGAAACCTTTTTTCCACAAATCTTTCCTTGTACTTTGCAATTTCACCATTTGGTTCTACTTCAACTTGTAAACCCACCTAACATCTATAGCTTTATATTACACGAGTTCTTGACCAGTTCTCAAGTTTTTCTCTTCTCAATAGCCTTGAGTTCTTCACTTATTATATCTTGTCTATTCTCATTTTTCATGACTTGAACATACAAATTTAAAATAAAACAGTGCGCTATTTGGAAAATAAACAAAATATTATTGTTGAAAATTAAACTTATGAACAATGTCACTTATCTTTTCGGTTGCCAGGTCCAACTCAAAATAAATCTTATTTATTTTTAATTAAAAAATGCGTCTAATTTAATAAATTTCACGATAAGAATCTTATTATAAAATCTATTAATTGTTATAGGCTTTGTTTGGTAAAATTAGTGATTGGGTGATAAGCTAACTTATAGCTTATAACTTATGGTTATTGGTTAATGGTTGTTAGCTTATAGCTTATAGTTGATAGCTGATGACTGATAGCTGATAAGGTAATTAAAGTGTTTGGTAAAATTAGAGGTTTAACTAGTTGATAAATATAAAATAACATAAAAAGACATTTCTTAATTAATAATTAAATGCCCAGTTAAAATAATTAAAATTTACAAGGTTATTAATGGAAGAAAAAAATCATAAGCTATAAACTATAAGTTAAAATGATATTTGAAATAGCGTCTAAAAAATAAACTATAAACTAGTAAAATAAGCTATAAACTCGTGATGAAAAGACTATTACCAAACAGTTTTTTTAACATCATGCAAGCTTATGAGCTATTAACTATAAACTCAAAATATGATTTGTCATACAGAGCAATGTGAAAGTGAAGTAAATGCATATAATTTTGTTGTTAAAAGAGCTTTTTAATAATTATAATGGATCTATCCAATATAATTGTCATTTATAATGGATTTTTATTTTGGGGAGACATATTGCTCTTAAACAAAACATACATTCCACTTTATCAACACATTGTTCCGAAGTCCCAAAGTGTAAGTGATATTAAAAATAATACGGCAAAATATTCATTTTGACCCCTTAACTATAAATTATGGTTCACTTTGGTCCTTATCTTTTTTTCGTGCCAAATTAGTCTCTTAATTTTCAAAACGATGCAAACAAGTTTCTTTTGTCAACTCCATTAGTCAAAGTCTGTTAAAAATCTACGTGGCACATTTGACCAACTATTATGGCGGAGTTAGCATCGGAAAACTCGACGCTAAAACTATTTCTGAATTTTAATTATTCTCCACCAGAATACCTTATAGATAATGTGCTCCGTCAAGAAAAATTAAAATGCAGAAAAATTTGGGGAAGGAAATGAACAATAATTAAAATTCAGAAATAATTTTAGCGTCGATTTTTCCGATGTTAACTCCGCCATATTAGTTGGTCAAATGTGCCACGTAGATTTTTAAAAGATTTTGACTAACAGAGTTGACGGAAAGAACTTGTTTGCATTGTTTAAAAAATTAAGGACCAATAAAAAAAAGATGAAGGTGAACCATAACATATAGTAAAGGGATGAGTATTTTGCCAAACAATATCCATGACTAATGGGAGACATGAATAAGCATATACTGAAGAATATAAGGATCTCAATTTATAGAGAGAAAAAAATTACAAAAAAATAATAATATCACCAACCACAGCGTCTCCTACGGCCGTACTTCCACACTAGCTAGACACATTTCTTTTCTTCTGATTTATCAGATTTTGGATCTATAATTTGAATACATAAAACATAAGACCAAGTGCAATGGGTAGTTTAATTAAAGTCAACATGGGGAAAAGATGTGCAATGGGGAGTTGAATGTGGTGTTGAGTGTGTGTTGGAGGAGAGAGGTGTTGAGAAAACTCAACACCAATTAATCTGTCCCAGAAGCTGACGTGGCAGCGTCTTAGTGGTGCAAGGCAGGCGCGTGTGGCACACGCGCTGGGAGTGAGAGTGGGCGAGTTTGCACGCGGAGAGAGAATGGAAAAGGAGATAAGTGCAGCCACGTGGCTGTTTCTGATTGGCTGGCCAGATTTTTATCCATTTAATACTTTGAACTCAATTATTTCGCTGCAAATTAATTTTTTTTTTTTTTATACCAAAATTCATGATTTTTTTTTCTCTATAAATAGAGACTTGGTTCATTTGATTTGGACACAGAAAAAAAACCAAGTTTTTCACTATCTTTCTCTATTATTATCTTTCTATTAGTGTTTTTTTTTAAGTTAAGTGTCTTTTTTTAGTGAAATGGATCCCAATAATCATTTTAACACTCAAAATTCTGCTAATTTTCCATTTAACCAAAATCCCAACAATTTTCAAAATCCCAACAATTATCAAAATCCCAACTATTATCAAAATCCAAATCAATTTTCCAACCAACAACCATACTCGACCGAGGTGTTACCCGCTTTTGCAAATCATGTGCGTGCTAGATCAGAGTTCCGTGATCCAAATGTTCATCAAGAATTGCAAGCTGATCTAGTGAAGCACATATGGACAAAGTTTGGAATGTTCCGTGATTGAATTATTTGTGTGTTGTATTGCATTTTAAATTATTTGTATCGTACTAATTACGTTACTTGTGTGTTGTATTGCATTTTAAATTATTTGAAACGTACTAATTACGTTGTGTGTTGTATTTTAAATTAATTTAAGATGATTTGTATCGTATCCAATTATTTAAATAAATTTTGTTTTTATTACAAAAAATTAAAAAATAAATTATTAAGTATTTATTATTTTAATTTAATTTTAATCGATAATTGTAATTTTATGTAATCATAAAAATAAAAATAAAATTTAAATAAGAATATGAAAATAAAAAGTGGTGGGGTAGGGTGTTGAATGAAAAACCATTGGAGAGGGTAAAAGTTGAATGGGTGTTGAGTTATTAGGTGGAAGAAAGAGAAAATGATGTGGAGTGTTGGGAGTTGAAAAAGAGGGTGTTGAGTTTTTCAACCATTGTAAATGGTCTAAGATATCCGAATTCTAAAATCCAAAGAATATTTCTGACAAATCTAAGGACTTGTAAGAGAATTGTCAGGATGGAAAAAAAAGCCACTGAACTCCAGTACCATGTCATCCTTATATATATGCAGGCTTGCAGCCAAAGCACAACTTTATTTGATGTATATCCATCAATCATAAATAATTTCTATTATAGCTAGCATTATAATTTTCTACTTCATCATAGAATGCAGCTGTAAAAACTCTCTCTCATACATTTTGTTATCCTGTTTGAAATAATAGGAAGAATAATATATAATACAACATATAAAACAAAAATATGTATATCTGGAAAATCGATTCTACTTAATCAATAATTTGTTTTAAGGTCTTGAACTGGATGAGAAGACTTCCATAGTTGAAAGATCAAAAGAATCCCAAGAAGTGTTCCAACTCTCATTTATCAAATTGCCACTAGCAGAATTTGAATTGACAGTAACAGGTAATAATAATTGATCATGATTATCACCCTCATTCAATGGCAACGGTAATGGCATCGAGTAATCCATCTCCATTTGCATCATGGATGGTGGTTGTTGTTGCTGCCATGTTGACACCATCATAGCATCTGAAGAATCAGGCCATAGAACATCTTGAACCACATCTTCATCAACACCCAGGAACCCGTCAAACTCACTCAAACTCAATTCCGGATCAAAAGGATCCCCATTTACAACGACTACATCAGGCTGGAATACTGCATCATTCTCAGTTTCAATGCTGTCCGGTGTCGTCGACAAATTGTTCATATTATTGGAAGAAGTTGATCCATTATTATTGTTAGCCTCACTCTCAGTTTCTATTTCCTCATGATCACCATGATGAGTACTACTTGTGTTTTGGTTTAAGAATTTGGCGAAAACAACGGCCATATCTATATCGCGTGAAACATTATTTTGATTCTGTTGATCACCGTCAACAGAGTCAGAGCCATCCGTGGAAAGGTGGCCAGTTTGTGAATTTCTGACCACCCTTCCACGACGATGTTTGCGACAGCCACCTCCAACAGGGACATTTCGAAGAGAGCCGCCTTTCGTCCAATAACGCCTACAGCCTTTACAGAAATACCGAGGCTGCGAGAGGCTGTAATTATTGTAGTAACAGAATTTAGTGTTTGTCGAAGCGCAACGAGGACAATTCGGAGCTATTTCAACATGTGGTTTCCACTTGGAATTTGATTGGTCCATTGAAGTTGTTGAGAATGGCATGGGATTAGAAAAAGAAGAAGAGGATAGCATATGCAACATTTGATCTAGCTCGCTACTAGTAATATTATTGTTAAGTCTTTGTTGGAACATTTGTTTAGATAGCAGTGATATTGGGATTGATGAGGTAAGAGGATCAAGAAAAATGAGGGAGTGAGAGAGATATTATAAGGTGCGTGTGTGTGGGGTGAGGAGAGAGGAATATGTGTAGGGGAAGCGTAGTTGTGTGAGTAACGTGGGCGGTTGGGGGAGTCGTTAGAATTAAGGAAGGGTGTGTGTAAACATGTGCATATGGTTAATTTAATTGTGTGAGAGTTTGTGATTGATGTTGATATGAATTTCATGTTATAGTGTGCTATTTCATAGGCGGATAGAACGTGTTTGATTTACTCATGTGGCGTTTCTTCATTGGGTTTTGTTATTGAATGTGATTGAAGTTGATAAGTCAAACAATTGCTTGGTTATATAGTTATGATTGCTCATGCCAAATTACCAATTCACCATTACAATTTGCAACATGTTCCTAATGCATGTTAGTGAAATTTTGAGTGTGGTGTGATGAGCCAAAATTGTCAAGTTGTGGAACTTGGGTTAATTTGAGAGTGGATTAATTGATTTGAGTATCTTTTTGGGGTGATAAAAAAGTCGGCAAGAATGTAGTGTGAAACAATGTACAGTGTGTTGGATGTAGTGCAGAATTGTGGTTTATGGAATAAGTTTCAATTTCAATATAGTTTATGGAAAAGGCTAGCGTTACGGGTGTGGGAGCATGATGACCACGTGCTTCAAGAGGATACGTGTCGTATCTATAATCCCTTTTAGTTTTAAGTCTTTTTTAATTGATAAAATTAGACAAATTAAGCTAGATTTCGTTGCAATTATATTTATGTGCACTGATTTATTTAATTCAACTCTATAATGGTCAACGAACCTTCCTCTGATATGCTTAATTCCGTAGTTCATTGACTGAGAAAACGAGTGACGGAATTAATTATTGTAAACAAGTACTCCTTACTTCTCTAAATTAACATAAAAATAAATTGGTCATTGCGTCTTCAATAGCTCCGAAGAAATTATGTGACAGTCCATATTAGCTCATAATATTACGTCTTGTGGTACGGTGCACTTAGACATTTACTACTAATGTAAATCTATCATGTGTTTTTGGATAGACTTGAATTGTAATAATAAGAAATTTTTTGAGAGAGTTAAGTGTTATGAAGTTTATAAGTCAAATGAGTAAACAGCTTATGGGTCGGTTGGAGTTTTTTTGGTTGGATTTGATTGAAAATATATATGTTGAAAAAGTTTCAAATTGTTTAGTTTTGTGAAGGAAGAGGGAGTTCAATGCTATATATAGAATTCAAGTTTTTTTTTTTTTTTTACAAGATACACTAGTTAAAAGTACTTTAAATTAATATTTGACTTCATTTGTTCTCTTATGCTCTTGAATTAGAGTGTTGTGATATGTAGTTGAATATTTGTTTTGGAAGGCCGGTGTAGGTGTACTAGGGTAGGGGTCTAGGGTATTTGAGTGTATATTATGTGATAACAATTTTTACATGGTGTTATTTTTTGGTTGTCGATTGACAATAGCCGTGGTTTTTCTCCGGTTTTGGATTTTCTACATTATTTTCTTGTGTTGTGATTGTGTTTTTTTTTTTTATGTTTGTTATTTTTTTCAACATTTTTTTGGAGAGGATGAGAAGGGAGAAAATATGTTTTGTTTAATTTTTTATAAATGGAGAGGATTGAAGATAATTAGATTTTCTTCTTGAAGGGAAGAAAGAGGAATTAAGATAAAATCTACTTTTGTTATAATTACAAAATTATCACTATTTTTTTTTTAATTAAAATTTTAAATTGTTATCAATAAATATTATACGTTAATTTTTTATTTTTTATTAGAATTTCTCCAATTTTTTCAACAACTTTATTATTTTTATTAATATGACTCAACTTTCTTTATTTTTTTTATGTGTTTTATTTTGTTCATTCTTATTTATTATTTTATTTGTAAGAACTTAACTGTTTTATAAATTATTGTGTTTAATTACATATCTATATATCACTATAGTATATATATATAGTATATAAGTTATATATTATCTAGAATTTAATTTTATAGGATTAGACGGATCATCAAGATGATAAAATAGTTCCTCTGATTATAGATCATATAATGATAATATTTTAAGGGTTAGAAGATAGATTAGCTTTAAAATCTCTCTCATCCCCTTGTTAACCAAACATATATTTGATTCAAAATTCTCCCTCCCTTTCCCTCCCTTTTTTGAACTCATTTAATTAAATTACATCCACTCACCTCCTCTCATTTTTCCTCCTCTTTATTAAAATCTCTCACTATCCCCCTCCTTTGAACCAAACGGACCCTAAGGGTCTGTTTGGAGGTTTGGAGGAGAGGGGAGAACTTTGTAAAAAAATGGAAGATTGAGTAGAAAGTATTAAAAGATTTTTGTTGGGAGAGTTTGATAGGGTTTTTCTTTTATTAATAACACCAAAAGCTTTATAATTTGAAGAAAATCAAAATTTGTGTTGAATGACGGTTTTGAAGGGTTTACATAAATTTGATGTTGTTATATTATTATGAAAATTAAAAATATAATAATGATTAACACTCTTTTGTTCATAATTTTGATTTAAGGTAAATTCGAAAAGAAAAAAAAAGTAATATATATGATATTGAACACTTAATATATGTGAAAGAAGCATAACTAGACAAGTTTTCATAAGAATTAATTATCAGTTCCTAATATACAACTCTTAATGTAGCTCAGGCCATAACTAGTAAAATATCTAGCAAATATGGTGGAATATCTAGAAATTATTAATATTCATATGGAAGAGGGTGCTACAATACTGGTTGAGGATGTGGATGACAAAGTCCCAAGTTCCAAGTGTCACGCCCCAGACTTCTGATCTCACAAACCAACACATGTCTTTTCAGCATGTTTTGTCCTTACTCACAAGCTTTCCAAAACTTCCCAGAAGGTCACCCATTCAAATACTACTCCAAGTCAAGCACGCTTAACTATGAAGTTCTTATCTGTTAGGCTACCGAAAAGAAGATGCATCTTATTGGTATAGGTAGTACCAATCAATCCTTATAAGCCTTTATTCAACTATGCAGTCTCATAACTATACAGCCTCAGGATCCCTCTCATTTCGATGTGAATTCGTCAACCACTCCTCGCCATCTTCGGTCTTGAGAGTGTCTCATTGTCATGCCTCGTGCACCGACAATCACTCCCCTCCCTTGTTGGCCTCGGGTGTTATATGCCCACCAACTTCTGCTTGACTCGTCCCCAAACCACAACATATTGGGAGAGATCTGCTCTGATCCCATTTGTAATGCCTTATATTGCTTTCAAGATTATCGATTGACCCCACAAACCAACACGAGTCTTTTCAACATGTTTTGTCCTCACTCACACGCATTCTAGAAAACTTCCCAGAAGGTCACCAAATCCAAATACTTCTCCAAGTCAAGCACTCATAACTATGGAGTTCTTATTTGTTAGACTACCGAAAAGAAGATGCATCTTGTTGGTATAGGTAGTACAAACCAATCCTTATAAGCCTTCCTTTAACTATGCAGTCTCATAACTACACAACCTCAGGATCCCTCTCATTTCGATGTGAATTTGGCAACCACTTCTCGCCCTCTTCGGCCTTGTGAGTGTGTCATTGTCATGCCTCGTGCACCGACAACCACTCCCCTCCCTCGTTGGCCTCGGGTGTTTTATCAAGCATAACCCTCTTCAACGGGTAAGTTTAATTCTAATGGAAGTCAAAAGAGCCAAATCTCTACTTTTGCAAAAGCAATAACTCTTCAGACTCATCACGGTGAACTTCAAGTTCCTCAACGACTTGAATCTCAGTCATGGTTTGTTGATTAAGGTGGTTCTCGTTACATTACCTCTAACACTTCTAACTAACAAAATAAATGTTTATATGAGGATTAAAATAAAGTCCTAGTTGATAATGGCCATAGATTAACAATTAAGTCAATTGGCTCCTCTAAATTTAGGTCCTAAGTTGTGTTACATTCTATGTTGAACCTAATCAACTTACGTCATGTTCCTAGCATTACTAGAAATCTAGTTTATGTGTCAAAATTATCCAAGGATAACAATGTGTTCTTCGAATTTCATTCTAATGAGTGCTATGAAAATTCATAAGCATCTAAAAAGGCGCTTCTTGAAAGCTTCCTTGACGAAAGTGGAATGTACCACTTTAACAATCTTCCTTTAGAACCCTCAAGCAACTTCAAAGTCAAAAAATCTCAAAATATGTGTCCTGCTATAAATATTACTACATATGTTAATACTTCTGATAACGCCAATTCAATTCCTAATAATATTTCTATATGGAATTCTAGACTAGGTAATGCAAAGCCTATATATATATTCATAGCATTCTTGACTTATATAATATACATTTGAGAAATAAAATATAGAGTGTATGCTCCTTTGTTTGAAACTACACATGTCTATCCTTTTGAATTAACTTACACTAATTTGTGGGGTTCTTCTCTTACTCCTTCAAACTATTTCAAACCTATATTGACGCTCAATTCAATGCTAAAATCAAAGCAGTCCAATCTACTATAGGGGAAAATTCAAACTTTTTACCAAATATCTAAATGAACTTAACATTTTTAATAGGTTGAATTATCCACACAGATCATACCAAAATGGATCAATTGAGAGAAAGAGTAGGAAAATAGTTGAACATGCCTAAATTTACTTGCGCATGCATCCTAACCAATCAAACTTTGGGACCATAGCTTTATAACTTTTGTCTATCTTATCAATAGGCTTCTCGCAACTACCATACCTTAGTTATCTTCACCTTTTTATGCACTCCATATTAGGACACCATATTACAAGTCAATGAGAATTTTTTGTTATACCTACTTTCCATTCTCGAGACCATACAATTAGCATAAGCTACAATTTAAAAGTTCGCAGTGTGTCTTTTTTAGTGTTTCCCCTACACATAAAAGTTACAAATGCCTTAACAATGAAGGAAGAATCTTCATTTTTAAAAGTCACAGTCATCAATGAAACTGAGTTTCCTTATTATGATATATCCTTCACCACATAGAACTGAGTTCGCCAATTCACCAAAAATTCATAGTAGCCCATTGTCACCTTTAACCATATTCAATCCAGGTCAATCTCTATGGCGAAATCAGGTTAAATAACCTATCAACATAAGTACTAAAAATGATCCATAAAGAATAATTGTACACACTGATCCAATTGTGCCAAATTAGGTTTTACCTACTAAACAAATACATGAACTTTCAAATGTTCCAAATGGATATAAAGCTTCTATGTACCTCTGCTAGCCCATCTAACCTACCCAGGTCTACTAATTTTTAGGTTCTCAAGTCAAATCAGGTTTTTGAAAACACATATTATCTCTCTCATACATACACACACACACACACATACATAATAGTCTGTAGACTCTCAACTACCCTCCTTAACAATCAACATCCTAATACCTCTCTACTAGTTAATGACCAACCTATGCTCACACACACGCCAAGACTGGTAAATCCAAACCTAAGGTATTTCTAATTCACTCAGAACCCAACACTATAAAAAGAGGCTTTAGCTCAACCTGATTGGTTTGAAGCAATAAAATGTGAGTACAACTCACTTATGTAAAATGATAGTTGGACTCTTACAAACTTGTCTCCCCATAGACAATCTATGATATGCAAGTTGGCAAGGCTTTGATTTTCATGAAACCTTCTCTCCTATCGTGAAACCTACCACCATTAGAATCATCCTGTCTCTAAAACTCACATAGAAGTGAAAAATCCAACAGATAGACACTAATAATTCATTCCTTAATGGTGAATTTGAAGAAGAAATCTATATTCAACAACCATGAGGATTTGTAAATTCTAACTCAACTCTTTTGTGTAAATTAAATAAGGCAATATATGGCTCGAAGCAAGCCCAAAGATTCGCCTACTAGGTGCGATCATAGGATATTCGACTCGCCTACTAGGTGTTTTGGGACTTAGTATATTCTTGAGTTCAAGGATTACATGACCTCGAATCCCACTAAGCTTTGTTTGGAGGAATCTAAGAAACATATCCACGAGATTATGATCACTCTCTTCAAAACATGTTCAAAATCTCGAAAAGGTTTGCAGTGATTCGACATATTCGACAAGAATAGTTAGAAGACTCGAAGAGGTCTTCGACAGAGGTGGTTAAAGGTTGTAAAGACGACTTCAATCGTAAACAAGCAGTTTAGTAGCAGTTCAAAAATTGATGACACGTGGAAGAAAATAAGAAACATAAGTTTATGTAATAGGAAACATGTCGAGTTCTAGGGTAGTAACCGTTATCAACGATTATTGATGTAGGTAGTATATAAGTCAATTTTAATTATGTAATAAAGGTTCGCAAATTTTATCAGTATTCCCTATAGAACTCGAGTATCCAAGTCAAAGAGAGAAAAGAGTTTGTGAGAAAACATGTATGAATCTGTGTCCCTTTTCTAACTTTTAGTCAAAGCATTTTTTTTCATTACTTGTATTGTCTTCTTTGTTTATCTTAACCAATTCTACATTATTCTCAATTGGAACTTCTATCAAATTTACCAACATTCAAATATCAAAGATCTAAGCACAATCATACATTTTCTCAAACTTCCTGCCAAATTGTCCATGAGACTTTTTCAAGTTTAATCCATTAAGTGAACTAAAATTTATGATTTGATTTATTGAAAAACACCAGTAAACAGGTTAACGCTCCTATGTTCAGTCACTGCAAACTGAGCAAATATGAAACTGAGTGGTGCTATGAAATTGAGATATTGATTGGTAAGTAGGGAATTAATGTTAACATTAAAGAAACATAATGAGAGAGCATGGTGCACAGCTAAGGGTTGCAATCATAGGAGATTCGATCTACCGATCGAGACATTCGAGTCACGTGGAGGTTTAACGTTACTTTCACGAAAGATACAATCATACGTATGTATTGATAGTTGGGGATCAGTGCCTTCCACGTCTCAAACTCATTCCAATTCATATTTCTTTTCTTTTTCTATGCATGCTTTGGTAATTTTTTAACTGGCAGTAGTTAATACTAATATGTTATTGACATATTGTAATTCATTATTAGTTCTAACCTGAACCAACCATACGATTTTCCTCAATGTGCATGCATCAACAAATTCAAACGGGAGCTCTATGCACTCGTTATACAATTAAATTAAGTGCTAGTACTATATACATGGCATGTGCTTGCTGATGAAAATTGGCAGTCAGAAAATCTGAATGAGTATAAATAAAGCCATCATGATTGAAGTAATAAGTGCAACTTACATTGGGTCTATATGCACTCACTAGTTAATGAGATGAGAAGTAAGACTTTTTTCTTTTCTTCTGATAAATGAGTTTGATCATCTCATCTCAATTGAAATATTCGGAATTATATTACTCATAAAAGATAGTTTGTTAATCATTGTTCTTGATCAAGATTCTTTTTGTGTAGCTTCTAACGTATTTCATTCAGGCGGAATCCAACTACTATATATGATCTTTGGTTTTAACGTTTGACGACTGCTATGATTGATGAGAGTCAACCGTACTAAGTTTTTAGTACTTAAACTAGTAACAAATTCATGCGTTTGCACAGATTCTAGTACGAGATGTGCATTTGTTTCAGAATATTTTGTAATAGAAAAATGTCTAATATCCGTGAAGAAATGATAATTGAATGTATAGAAAAATGTTTGTTGTCCGTGAAAAAATAATAATGGAATGTATAGAAAAATATCTGGTATCCGTGAAAAAATAATATTTGAATGTATAGAAAAATGTCTGGTACCCGTGAAAAATAGTAATTGAAAGTATAGAAAAATGTTCGGTATCCGTCAAAAAATAATAATTGAATGTATAGAAAAATGTCTGATACCCGTGACAAAAAAATAATAATTGAATATATAGAAAAATATCCGTGAAAAAATAATAATTGAATGTATAGAAAAATGTCTGATACCCGTAAAAACATTCACTACAAGGAATGTGCTTCCTAGCCACGTGAAATAGTGACGTGATTTTCACGTGTGTAAAATAAACCAGTTGTGACGTGTAAATCACGTCGCAACATATTTATAATATTAAAAAATAAAAAGTAACGTTAATCAAGGAGGAGAGTCAGAAAGATTTTTTTAAAAAATGTTGTGAAGTGTAAAATACGTCGCAACTAAAAAAAATTTAAAAACAATTGGCGTCAGATATGCACATGGGGGAAGTTTGAATTTTTCAAAATTCAGTTGTGACGTATAAATCACGTCGCTAAAATGTTTACTAACTTTGCCAAAACGATTCTTCTTCCCAGCCTTCCTCTCTCTCGTTCCAGAAACAAAACAGAATCCTCAAACCTCTCAACCCATTTTCTCCCCCATTCTCTCAAATTTTCTTCTCCCTTTCTCTCAAATTTTACTAAATTTCATCCTCTTCCTTCCCAATTGTAATATATTTAAGGTAATATTCAAATCTTTTTTAATTTTATGTTATTTTATTTAATATTTTTGTTTTGCCCATATTTTATTTCTTTGTGTTTTAATTTTTTTTAGGTGTAATATTTGTGATTGAAGGAGCATTTGAAGAAGAGATTTGAAGACTGTTAAAAGATTAACAAAGGAAGATAGAGGTACTTTTGCCATTTTATTTTTTTCAGTTTTTATTTTATTGATAAATGTTAGTTTTGTAGAAAATTAGAGTTGAAAATTAGAGTTGAAAATTAGAGTTGAATGTTAAAAAAATTGATGAATGTTAGTTTTGTAGAAAATTAGAGTTGAAAATTAGAGTTGAAGGTTAAAAAAATTGATGAATCTTAGTTTTATAGAAAATTAGAGTTGAAAATTAGAGTTGAAGGTTAAAAAAATTGATGATTAGAGCTGAAAGTAGATTGTTAAAATAGATTGAATATTGAATTTTGATGATTAAAGCTGATGAAAAATTGATGAAATATATTAGGTATAATAAGTTTGTATATTATAAACAAAATGTTATTAGAAATGAAATATATTAGGTATGTATATTTAAAATAAAATAGAATAGAATAGAATTATATTTTATATTTCTTAAAAGGAATAATAAGTTTGTTAAGAACAAAATAGTGTGAAGTAGTATTTTTTAAACAACATTTTAAAAGAAGGTTATTACATGATTATTAAAAAATAATATATTATTTTGTTTTAAAAATGTTTATTATAGTGTGAAGTATTATTTTGTTTTTAAAAAATAATATAATAATATTTTGTTTATAGTTGATATAAGTAAATGTTTAATTATTTACTTATAGTTGATATAAGTAAATGTTTAATTATTGTTACTAAAAAGGGAATGATTGGATATATGTGCAGTATGGAATATTATTTGTATTATCGTAGTTGGATGTACGATAGATTGGAACCAGGAAGACGTGCACTTAAACCCAATTTTATAGAAGGAGTTAACGGGTTTATCACGTGGGCGTTTACTCAAGAATGTTGTCGAAGCGAAGGAGGAGTTAGGTGTCCCTGTCTTAAATGTGAATGTAGACCTATAATTAGTGACCCAGAGGAAGTGGTCAGGCATTTGTATATAAGGGGTTTCATGGAAAAATATTGGGTTTGGACGTTTAATGGTGAAAAATTGCCGAGTAATGTACCTGAGACTAGCAGTACGCATGCTTCAAGTAGTCGTCCGCCAATGGAATATGAGGAAAGACCGCCTATTGAATATGAGGAAAACTTTAATCAGATCGGTGACATGGTTGCTTTAATGCACAATGCAAGTCAAATGACATGGCATCATACAAACAAAACAAGTCCAGGAACTATGCGGCATCCATCTGATGGCGAGGCATGGAAACACTTTAATCGAATACATCCTGATTTTGCCGCAGAACCTAGAAATGTTAGGCTTGGATTATGCTCAGATGGTTTTGCTCCTTATGTTCAAGCGTCGGGAAGTGCGTATTCTTGTTGGCCAGTTATTGTAACCCCTTACAACCTCCCTCCCGAGATGTGCATGACAAAACCATACATGTTTTTGACGTGCGTCATTCCAGGACCTTCGAGTCCAAAAGCCGGAATTGATGTGTATTTACAACCTTTAATTGATGATTTGAAGAGGTTGTGGATTGGTGGAGAATGGACTTATGATATATCACGTAAAAAAAACTTTACTATGCGAGCTGCCTTGATGTGGACCATCAACGACTTTCCAGCATATGGCATGTTGTCTGGTTGGGGTACACATGGCACAATGGGTTGTCCGCATTGTATGAGATACACCAAGGCGTTTACGTTGGATAAAGGGGGGAAACGCTCGTGGTTTGAAGTCACCGTAGATTTCTACCAAAAAATCATCTGTATAGAAAGAACAAGACAAATTTAATAAAAGACAAACAGGTAACAGATATGCCTCCGCCTCGATTGTCACCAGGTGCTGCATGGGACCAAGTTTGTGGACTACCAAATATTACAGATACTGGAAAGGCATGTAGAATTGAAGGATATGGGGTCGATCACAATTGGACAAAAAGAAGTATATTTTGGGACCTTCCATATTGGAAAGATAATTTGTTGCGCCATAATCTAGATGTTATGCATATTGAGAAGAATTTTTTTGATAATGTATTTAACACCGTGATGGATGTTAAAGACAAGACGAAAGATAATGAGAAGGCTAGACATGACATGGAAAAATGGTGCAATCGAAAAGAGTTGGAGTTGAAGCCTCAGCCAAATGGAAAATTATTGAAACCGAAGGCTTGTTTCAGTCTGACCTCCCAAGAAGCTAAAGCGGTTTGTCGATGGTTAAAAGAATTGAGAATGCCCGACGGCTATTCTTCAAATTTAGCAAGGTGTGCTGACGCTAACACTGGGAAGTTGCATGGTATGAAAAGTCATGATTGCCATGTTTTCATGGAACAATTGCTACCAACTGCGTTTGGTTCTCTACCTAAACATGTGCTTAATCCACTGACTGAAATTAGTCAATTTTTCAAAGATATTTGTGCTTCAGCTTTAAAAGTTGATGACATCATTAAGTTGGATCGAAATATTCCAGTCATTCTATGCAAGTTGGAACAAGTATTTCCGCCTGATTTTTTTGACTCCATGGAACATCTACCTGTGCATCTTGCCTATGAAGCTTATCTTGGAGGACATGTTCAATATAGGTGGATATATCCGTTTGAAAGGTTCATGGGTGATTCAAAACGATCAGTGAAAAATAAGGCTAGAGTTGAAGGATCGATATGTGCACATTACTTGCATCGAGAAACATCACATTTTTGCAGTCACTATTTCAAGCATTTGATGTTAACTCCAAGAATCATTCGAAATCCTGTCAATGTTAATGAAAGGAGTCAATTCACTTTATCGGTCTTCGGGCTTCCAGGCCGTCCATCTGGAAAAAAGAGCGTGCATTGGTTGACCCAACAAGAAATGCAATTTGCCCATGTTCATGTCTTGATCAACTGCGTTGAAGTTAAACCATTTCTTGAGTAAGTATACATACCCCTAACTTTTAATTTTCTTTACAATCATAAAACTCATTACTCTGAAACTTATAATGTGTTTCTTTTTAGGGAATTCAACAACACCTATTTTCATACTACCGGTGTACAATCAACATCTGGTGTCATCCATGCTCAATTTCCAGCATGGTTTAAGGAGAGATTGTCTAGCATTGTTGCACCGACTTTAGAAATACTCCATTTGAGAAACTTGTCTCAAGGCCCTATTCAAAGCGCAAATGAATGGCACACATACTTCGTTAATGGATATAAATTTCACACTCATACATGGACTGAAGGGAAAAAAACCATAAACAATTGTGTTTTTGTGAAAGGAGTTACAGATGGATGTGAAGATGACTTCTATGGTTTTGTCAAACATATCTACGAGTTGGTGTACAATTACTTGGACTCGGAAAATAAAGTTGTCTTGTTTTATTGTGAATGGTATGATCCAACTAGAGGCACAAAAATAGATAGGACATATGGTATTGTTGAGATTCAAATGGACCGGAGGTACAAAGAGTATGACCCTTTCATAATGTCACATATTGTTAGGCAAGTTTCTTATGTTCCTTATCCTTCATTTGTGCCACGTAAACGAGGGTGGTGTGTTGTCATAAAAACAAAACCAATGGGTCATATTGAATCTGACGATCTAGTGGAAGAAGATCTTGCTTTCCAAGTTGATGAAGTGGAACAAAATTAATGATGTGATTGCAGATGGACAAACTACAAGTTTGTCTGATACAATGGTTGAGGGGCATCTAGTTGATTCGTCTATATTGGATGAAGAGCATGAAGATATTGCATCTGAGGACAATATCACATCAAATGATGAGAATGATGTGGATGACGAGCATGAAGATTTAGAATAATTTCACTTAATGAACTATGTGTTGTTGAAAATGTATTTTTATAATTTCACTTAATGAACTATGTATTGAATGTGTTAATGAATATGTGTTGTTGAGATTATATTTTTATAATTTTACTTAGTGAACCATTTGTTGAATATATTTACATTAATTGTGTAATCTCTATAAATAGGTAAAATGCCACCCCGATTTGATAAAGGTAAGGGTGTAGCTGATAGTGGTAAGAAGAAGTCCCAACACCCACGAGTAGTAGTATGTCAGTCACCTCAGTCGGCCACGTGTCCTCCTTCGCAGAGTCAGATTAATCGTATGTCCTTGGCCAGTACTCAGGCTTTTCTGCCACTACTCTCCTCTCCGTATCCATTTGACAGTCCGTCTTTTATTACTCCACCACCACCTGGTTACCCACCCTTCCAGCAAACACAGATGAACACATCCGTCCATCAGACACATGTGCCCCCATCCTTTCGGCAAACTGGAGGATCTAGTTTTCCACCTGCCCCACATGTACCCCCATCTTTACAGCAGACCGGAGGATTTGGTTTTCCACTTCCCACACAGATTAGTCCCTCATTTTTCCAGCAGACTGGAGGATCTAGTTTTCCACCTCCTACACAGACTGGTCCCACCCCACCATCTTTCCAGCAGACTGGAGGATCTAGTGATTCACCTACCACACAGACTGGTCGCACCCAACATCCCCCACATGTGCCCCCACAAGATGATGATCAGGCGGAGGATGAGACTGCGGATGATGAGTTGGATGGGAGCGATCTTCGAGGGGATGATGATCCGAGCTAGATTCATATCATTGACGGGAGATTTTTTATTAGGCCCGAAGGAAGCTCGTAAGTTTCTTATTTATCAATTTTTGTTTAAGTATACGTTTCCATTTTTAATAACTTTATAATTAATGTTAATTCAATTAATGTTGTTTAGATTCGCGCCGAGTCGGACTGCTGCCAAAGTTATAAGTTATATAATTCAGCAGAATTATAAAACACTTATAAAGACTTTTAAAGATGTTCAGGGCGATGATAGAGAATATTGGTTTAAGCATTTTCAGGTATACTTAATTTATTGTTTAAGTTATTGTTAATGTCATACAACATTGCGGGGAAAATGTGTGTGGGAACCAATGAAAGAGAGACTGATTAAAAAAATTTATTATGGCAGAACTGCAAGACGACTTTCTGACATGCTACGACGTGTTAGAAAGCGTTAGGAACTTCATGGCATTCGTCCCAGTTGGATAGGAGAAGAAATATTTCACTAACTTCTTAAATATTGGGAGAGTGATGAGTTTGCGACTAAATCTGAAAATACAAAGAAGATGAGAGCATCTGAAAAAGGGGGTTGCCTTAATGTTGTTGGAAGTATAAGCACTGCTGAGCATGTTCGACGCCTGGTAATAATTATTACCACTTCTTAAAGTTATAATTTCAATTAATAATTGATATTATTAATTATAGTTTATTTTGTTATTTAGACTAAGGAATTAAATAGACCACCACTTATGACTGAGCTGGTTGCGAGGACTCGGAAAAAGAAAACAGGAGCTTTTGTTGACGATCGTACACAAAAAGCTATGGTAAGTTATTTAAGTTGGGTATTATATTTGGTTAAGCTATCGGTATTATTTTTTTAAGCTATCGGTATTATTTGGTTAAGTTGAGTATTTTGGTTAAGCTATCGGTATTATATTTGGTTAAGCTATCGATATTATATTATGTGATGTATTTGGTGGCGATTATGCAGTGCCGATAAAGTGTTGATATATATGAATTAAATTGGTGATAAAGTGTTGATATATATGAATTAAATTGGTGATAAAAGTGCCGATTGTGAACTGATGTAAATGCTTATGTATGGCATAAACAATAATGTATCCTCTGCCGTGTGCATATATATATATATATATATATATATATATATATATATATATATATATATATATATGCTTATGTGATGATTGATGATATGATCGGTATATCCGAATGAATATTAACTTGATGACGCAAAAAATATTGCAAAGTGAAAACCATGAATATGTGATGCCTCAATTTATTGATGAAGTTTTATTATTATGATTTATTAATTAATTCCGACAGGTAGAATTGAGGTGTTATAATTTTCATGTGGCATGTGAGATGTTGTGGCGTGAAAATTATGTGGCAACTAAATTTGTGGCGTGAAAATCATGTGGCAACTAAATTATATTTAACTTTTTTTTTGTATGTGTAGGATGATTATCAGGCATTGCTTGTACAATTTCTGAATATTAATCCTCAGTATACTCCAAGACCGGGAGAGCCGCTTCATCCGGATGTAGATTTTTATCTTTGGAGTGAAGTCATTGGCGGCAAGGGGCCTAACGGGTATTTTTTTTTGTGGTGGAAATTTGGCAGGCACCTTGAGACCTGATGATAGAACTCTATATCAAAGAGTTATCGACGGGGAAAGAGATTCACGTCCTGTAACTTTGACACCTGAACAGAGAGAAACCGTAAGACAATTGGCAATAAATGAGGTGAGGCGTGATGTGACGGAACGTGAAGCGACACTGAAAGCCCAAATGGAGGCTCAAATGGTGGCAATGCAGAATGATCATCAGCGGCAAATGGAGGTCATGGCGAAAAGACAATCAGATATGGAGGCGCAAATGCGACAATTTATGCAATCCTTTGGTGGAAACCAAAATATGGGGGGTTCTTCGCCGACTGATCAGGAAAATCTAAATGAGGATGAGTTTCCCGACCCGGACTGATTGATGATTTAATTTAATTTTTATTTTATTGTTACTTTTGATTTTAAATTTGTGTAAACTATATATTAATTAAACTATAATTACATTTAGTAATATTAGATTTATAACTTTAGTTTCTTAGTTTTTATATTTTAGTATATTTAGTTTATTCAATTAATTTATAAATTTTATTAATTAATTTTATTAATTTTAATATATTTATTAGTTTATTAATTTAATTATATATATATATATATATATATATATTAATTTGGTTTTTCAAAAAAATATATTAGTGACGTGATTTACATGTCACTATTTAGTGACATGGAAATCACGTCGCAACTTAACACATATCAATAAGCTTTTCATTTACTCCTAGTCAAATTTAGTGACGTGATTTTCATGTCACCAAGTAGTGACATGTAAATCACGTCACTAATGAAGATGCTTTTTCTGACCAAACGCTGCTACGCCTGCTCTGACTGAAAGTGCATGAATCTCTGCACCAAATGTTGCGACGTGATTTTAACTTCACTAAATAGTGAAGTGAAAATCACGTCACTAAAAGTTGCCACCTTGCCTCCTGCGACGTAATTTATCACGTCGCAAAATTGGTTTGTGAAGTGTTTTTTTTTTTTTTTGTGGCGTGATTTTCACGTCACTACTGAGCGTTTTTTTTTTGTAGTGATTTAGATCAATAAGATTTTTCAATTTTGTTATAAAATATGTGAATAATAGAAGCTAAAAAGATGTAATAAAAAAATAGAAGCTAAAAAAATTATGAATGAAAAAAGTATGAGAAGTCCATATCCATATTTATAAAAAAAAAAAAACATATATACAATACCTAAATAAAAAATAAGAGAAAAATAAAACCAAACTTACATTTTTCATTTTCTACTACACCCAGTTCTTCTTTTTTTTTTAAGAGATCCAAAATAAATTTTTAAAAAAAAATCAATTTTCTTACCATTTCTTCCCCAACAAACACAAAAAATTGAAATCTCAAAAAATAACCCTAAAAATCAAATTAAATTTTTTATACAAATTAAATTGAAAGAGTACATTGTTATTATTCTCTTTAGTAGATATTCCTTCTCTCCGTGTTTTTTTGGTGTTTTTGTTGTAGCAACTACAGTTGTGTGGCTTAATATCTATAGTCAATATGTAAATCTAATAGATCTGAAATAGATTAAGAGCATATAGGTTGTTACCGAGAAAGAATGAAGGAGAAATGGAGAAGGCTATATACCTTAGGAAACTGTAATGTCTCACATGCACTAATGGAGACGGCAATTGAATTTAAACTTGTATATGAAAATCTTAATCAATCCAAATAACGCACCATTGTGTAAATTGAAAGAGAAATATACCACTTGCTTAAAGACCAATGAGTTTTTGAAACAAATCTGAAAAAATCAAAAGATCTGAAGGAGAAACCTACCACTTGCATAAATTGAAGGAGAGGAACATAAGAGGAGGAGCATGCTGAGTTTTCGAAACAGATCTGAAAAAATTATAAGAAATATGTTATGTTGAAATGGTTTTGAGAGAGATGACGATTTGATTGAAGAATTATAGGAGAGAAATGAAAACAAAATAGAAAAACAGAGTCGGAAAATCATGTAGATTTGAGGGGCAGAGCATGCTTTTGTGAACAATTTGCATACGTAATGATAATTTTTGGAGTGACATTTGAGGGGCAGGATGACATTTTCTATACTTATCTAGAAGCAATGAGATCAAGAAGTTTAAAAAGAAAAAGAAATGCAATCAGCCTATCCACGTGGAGGGCTGTGTGACCAGAAGGACATACAATATGGGAATTTCCAAAACACCAAGTATGAGAAGACTATACCTTAGGAAACTGTAATGTCTCACATGCACTAATGGAGAAGGCAATTGAATTTAAACTTGTATATGAAAATATTAATCAATCCAAATAACGTAGCATTGTGTAAACTGAAGGAGAAATATACCACTTACATAAAGACCAATGAGTTTTTGAAACAGATCTGAAAAAATCAAAAGATCTGAAGAAGAAATCCGTGCGTTCAGGAAGAAATCTACGGGTGAAAAGAAAAAGGAGTATTAAGAAGAATAAGAATAAGAATAAGAATAAGAATAAGAAGAAGAAGAAGAAGAAGAATATAAGATTACTCCTTGTGGAACTATGTGCTTGCAAGTTTATTCAGAAAGTGATAAAAGCTCATAAATAATAAAGATATGCCTAGGCATGATAAGATCACGGTTTTGATGATTACAACACCTAAGTATAACAAGCTTTGTGAGAAGAAATGATTGAAGTTAATTCAAGCGGTCAAATATGGACAAGATGGTTGATCAAGCTATTCTTCTGAATCAAGCTAAAGAATTAGGGCTTTATGACCACTAGTGATATCCTCTGATGATGGAGTCTAACTTGAAGATATATCAATCCTCATCCATAATAAGATTCAAGTGAAGTACTCATATGAGTGGTATATCTAGCAAAGGGACTTGAAGCTTCAAAGTCTGAAAGAGAGATAGTGTGAAAGCTCGCTTGATAATGTCTAGGTTAGTAATCAGCGTTTCGTAAAATCATAAGAGCATTCTTGTAACTGGTATAGCTAAATCACACACACTCACACATACATAAATTATTTTTGAAGATATATTTTTAAAATAAAATCACCTAAATTGCTTTTGGATCCTATCCATATGAATTGGGAACAATCAACATATGAATTGGAAGCTGTCATATTCATTAGGGATAGTTTTATAACTGCTTAATCGATTAGAACAAATTCAGTAAAAGTCGTTTATTTTATGTTCCTAATCGATTAGGATATTAATTTTGACCATGGATTTTTTTCTTAAATTGAATTATTGTTTGGCCTATAAAAAGAGGTCTTCCCCTTTATTTTTAAACATCCAGAAAATATAAGATATCTCACATTCATCTCTCTCAATCTCTCTCTAAATTATTTCTCTTTCTCTCACATATTTTTTGCTATAGCGCTGTTAGAACTGTTCTTGAGTTTAGTGAGGAAGTTGTTCTAGAAGGGATATTATAGTAAATTCACCAATAATTCTTTTTTCTCATGCGTAAATTATTCTTCCTTAGGAAGTAACCGTTTAGCTTTTGAGCTAAATCTATTAAAAGCTCTTTTTGGGGGATTCATATAAGTCTCTGTTTGATTTGTGAGCTCCGCCACTTGAAGAAAAGCTATCATTTTGGGTTAGTGAAGAATAACCATGAAAATATTCACATTGGTTTTTGAGCTCAGCCCTGTACAAAAGCTTAGTCTGTTCGATATCATCCCAGTATAAATATTAATTTGGCTTAGAGACTAAGCGTTCGAAGCTTTATTCGATGTTTGACGTGAAGACTAACCGCTTCACTCATTTGTTCGTTGTTTGTTTGAAAGTTTATCTGATACTTTATTTTCCTTGTGTAAAGGGGGTTATTGAGCTTAACCTTCTAAAGATAAATCTTAGGGAGAGAAGTAGGTCACTTCATTAAGATCGAACCTTTACAAAATCTCTGGTGTTATATCTCTTCCCTTAACTTTTTACTTTCCCCATATTTTCTCTACTGTTACTTTACGCTTCTTATCCAGACGTTTTTTATTAAAAGGTTTTCAAACTTTTTTAAACCATAGTTTTCCAAACCTCTACGGTTCATCCTTCCCCTCTTGAGTATGGAGTCACATGTTTAAAATTCCCAGCATCACGAACCATAATGTTGAGGAACATGTCATTAATAGTATGGGTGACATTGAAGAAAAGGAGATATTGATAAGTGTGCTACAAATCGTGCAAAAATTGTAAAGATGTCTATTGATTGCAAAAATACTAAAAATAGTAAAAAAAAATAGACATATCGATTAGTCGTGGTATTACCTAAATGAAGCACTCGATTAATCCATGCTCCAACAAATCTATGCCCATGTGGAGTGGACCATATGTCTGTCACATAATCAATAAATTCACCACAATAAACACATGCCGGCTCAAGTTGTTACAATCATTGAGCATACTCAACCTCATCACTAGCCCACACAACTTCCATCCATAATGAGTCTATTGTCTTTTGCATGTCATTCACCACATATTGCTTGCATTTTGCACTAATATTTTTGTTAATATGAAATTGACATAGCAAAATAATCGATGTTGGAAACACAACTTAAATTGCCTTCATCAAAGCAAGATCTCTATCCGTCAAAATCACTTGTGGACACAATTCTTTCTTCACAAACATTTGTTTCAGCTTATCCAACACCTAACAAAAACTTTGTGTCTGCTCGGACTCCACATAAGCAAATGCAACACCAAATGTCAATTTGGTCGATGTCATGCCAACAATTTCAAACATAGGTCGTCTATATTTGTTTGTCTCATAAGTGTTGTCCATAACTAACAAAATAGAAAAAATTACCATCTTAACTGAATTTGGAAGGGCCAAAAAAATATCTCTCACCACTTCTGAGTCATCTCTTTTTCTACTCCAGTAAACATACCCTGCATCCTCTATAAGCTTAAGCAAATGATGTATCTCACTTCTAGGACCTCTAATATCTTTTTCTATCATAATCTTATGCTTATATATTTGCATCATCCGAGTGACATTCTCAGAATCTTCCTCTTGCAAGGAAAGCAATATGTGTCTAGGTGGAATTTGTCTCTTTGTCAAATCAACAACATGCTGCTTCTCATCTGTAGTCAATCTACCAAAAAAAGAATGACCTTATAATCTATCAGGTAAACCATGATTATGAACTCCACATTTTACATCAACCTTCCATCCAGACTCTTGTTTTGCCAGAGTCGACCTGATTTTGAATGGGCATCCATATTTCTTAGTCGCACTTTATGTCTCACTATCTGTATACTTGTATTTTTCACCTTTATCACAACCAAATGTTACTTTATTGCTTCTGCCTCTCTTTCATGTTTCTGTTTCTGAATAAGTAATAATAACTGTTCCTTTATTTCTGATTCCAACCTCTTTAATCCATCTTATCACCTCTTATCGTGTATCAAATCTTTGAGCAGTTGAGAATACATCAGAGGTATCTACACAATTTTGTAGAAAAATTTCCATACCTGAAAAAAATTTATAAAAAAAAAACAGATTTCTTAAGAAAAGTGTTCCGGTGAACAGAAAAAAGCAAACCAGATGACATGAATAAAGTGTTCTGATACACAATATTTAAGAAACGGAACACTTTTCTTAAGTGTTCTATTTTATTATAAAAATTACGTGCTTACTGGAACTCTTTTTTCAAGTCTTCCAAAAGTCTTTCCATTCAAAACCTGATGTCTTATTGAAACTGTACTTGTTCATTTAATTACATACCGAAAGACTTTTCTGAAGTCTTCCGGTGCAGAGGCGTAGGGGTGTTTTACTCATGACACTTTAGTGAATGATAAAAAATAAAAGGTTATTACTATTTTTGCCCTTCCATATAGGCGACTTTTGTTTTACCCCCATGTAAAAAAAATTTGTAAAACTAACCTTGCCAAATAAGATTCTGTCGTTTTAGACCTTGACAGAAAATGACACACTTCAAGTGCCTATGTAGCATGCTGACTGGATAATTTTTTTTTGTTTTCAATTTTTTAAATTCAAAAAATGCTGATGTGTCTTTCTTATTATTTTTAAAATCATTTTAGTCTATTAAATTTAAAATTATTTAATGGAAAATTCTAAGTTACAAAATATTTTAAAAAATAATTCAAAAAATAATAAGAAAGATACATCATCATTTTTGGAGTTAAAAAAATTTAAAACAAAAAATTTATCCAGTCACCGCACCTTGTAGCCATTTGGAGTGTGTCATTTCCTGTCAAGGTCTAAAACGGCATAATTTTCATTAAGGTTAGTTTTAGAAAAGAAAAAAATTACTGAGAGGTAAACTAAAAGTCGCCTATATGACAGGGGGTAAAAATGGTAATAACTCAAAAATAAAATAGTTACTTAGTTAAAAACATGCAAGGGTAAATTTGACATTTTTGAAAAATGATTGGGGTGTAAAGTAAATTTTTCGAGAGGAATCTAAATGCCACCCCTAAAATTAAACATGTCACCCCAGAGCTATGCTTTTACCATTATACCCTTGCCTAAAGTCACTAGTTTTCAAAAAATATACGTTTCTATCGGAAATTTGGGGGGTGTACTGGAATTTTTGAAAAAATTGCCGTATTTTTTGAAATTTCCAGTATTTTTTGCAAAAAAAAACTGTGATACCATAAATTTGAAATTTTCGGTATGTACCAGAAATTTCAAATTAACTAAAATTTCCGGTATGATGTACTGAAAATTTTCTTATAACTTAAATTTCCGGTATTTTTTCGGGAAAAAAAAAACTATGATACCATAAATTTGAAATTTATGGTATGTACCGGAAATTTCAAATTAACTAAAATTTCTAGTATGATGTATCGGAAATTTCCTTGTAACAGAAATTTCTGGTATACTATACCAGAAATTTGACAGTGCATACCGAAAAATTCTTCTGAAAATTCTTTGTATCTTAACGGATAAAATTGGATTTACAATATATGAAGGTGTCAGGAAAAAAAAAAGGGGAGGCATGTATATTTCTCATTTTTCGGAAGGAGATGATTCTGACCGGCCCAACATGTGATCCAAAACCAAATCAGATTTCTTAAATACACCCTCCAACCTTTTAAAGGAAACTCCATAAAAAACAAGGTCAGAATTGCAATGAGGCCCAACCTCAATGATGGTGTGGTTTTTTAAGAAAAAAATAAGCAATGATGGTGTGGTTAAATCAACACCAAATTAAACACTAAGACAATCAATGATTATTGTTACTTTTCAAGTAATGATTATTCTTTTTCCAATAATACCCTAAACTTTTTAATATTTTATTTAACTTTTTCTATCTCTATCATAATGATTAGGGGTAATTTTGACAAAACAACAAAAATACTTTCTTGAACTTTGAAATGTGAAACTTAAAAAGAAACAATTTTTTTTCACAAAAGTGACAATTATAAAGGAACGGAGGGAGTACATTATTTCCACAATTAAACATGTTGATTAGTTTGGTTCATTGACAATTTCTGTATAAGATATATTCTGAATTCTGATGTCATGCATGTTAAAACATATATGAAACACATCATGTTAATTACACTTTTTCAATTCAGGCATACGAGACTATTTCAGCGTATTTTTAACATGAAAATGTCTTCTTATAATATATACTTACGTTTAGGTATCATATAATTAATCTCCGCGGTATCATTGATTGTAGTTCCTTTATATTAACACTGTATTGAACTCTGACTTTTTCATCCAATTTATAACTATTGAAGTATTGAAGTATAGCAATTTAATATAGCAGTTGGTGACTTTGTGGTTCGTAAATTTTCACATGCATGCACAAGTACAACCATCTAGTAACAGCAGGTGAAAAATTAAATGTAGAAACTTGTGTTTTACTTAATCGAACAGAAAATTCAACTTTGTTTAACTAATATTTGTTGCGAGAATATAATACAATATTTACATCAAAAGTTCAAGAGTCTAACCAAATAAGTAGGGTGTCAAAACCAATATGTTATTAATAAATATTTCATTTTAAGAGAAATTTCCTAATTTTTCATGAAGACGTCCTTATTGACAGGAGTATAATTTTTTTTTTTTTACGGATAATGTACCACTTGTCTTTTTATATTAAAAATTATAGTATTTAGGGCATATTTGTTTCAGTTTTAAAAAAATTGATTTTTTTTGTATTTTTCAAAATAGATTTTTTAAAATTGTTTTTTTTAAATATTATAAGTTTTTTTATATTTATTATTTTCTAAAATAAAACACTAATTTTGACATTCTATAATATAAATATACATTATTGAAGATCAAAACTTAGTCAAAATCGTAATTTTTTCAAAAATTTGTATTTCAAAAATGATTTTTATGAAAATCTATTTGAAATAGCTTCAGTGATTTTTTAAAATTTTGATATCAAAATTTTTTTCGATAAATAAATAAAATATTTAAAATCTCATTTTTAGAATAATTATTCAAATAAAATTTTTATTTGAAACTTTTATAAAGAATTTCTTTATAAAATTTTTTTACACAAACAAAATTATATAACACTATAAAAATTATTTTAAGAAAATCAAAACAAACAGATGTTTAGTTTAAATAAAATAATCGCATCTAGAAAAATTATAAAATTATTACTTAACCACATTCCACATTCCCAAATCCAAGGCTTAGTCATATTTTTTAAAATGGTCAAGGTTAAAAGTTTCTCTATCCTTCTTTAATTATAAATTACTTCTAGCTTTTTCTTTCCTTTTAATATAATAATAATAACAGGGAATAACAAAATGTGTTCAATATTTGAAAATGCTACGTACACGATTCTCTCATTTGATGTAAATATTGTCACTTGATCAAAAAAATGTAAATATTGTCTATCTATTTTATAATATACGAGATAGATGTTCAGGAGAATAAACAAGTATTTTTGTCTATCGTATTTTTTATTTAATATTCAATTTATTCCTGTTATTAGGAACCAATTTGAAAATAACTAGTGAAAAAAAAACTTTATTCTTTACTACTAAGATTCTTTCCTTTTTCTTCATTCATTTAAATCACACTAATTGAGACTCTATTCTAATATTAAAAGTGAGCACTTAGAGACTAATCGTTAGTTGGTTCAGTGGTGATTGACGCTGGAATTGGTTGGGAGTAGATGGAGGAGAGAGGAGAGGAGGGGATATTTATAAAAATATGTGTTTGGTTCATTTTTTATAAGGAGAGAGGAGGGGAGGGGAGGGGAGCAAAATCGCTCTTAGACTCACTTTTTGCTCCCCTCCAAATTGGAGGGATTTGAAGGGGAGGGAAGATTTAGTAATTATAATTATATTACTTTCCCTATTTTAACCTCAATTATTTTTTTAATACCCAGATTGTCCTTATTGAATTATTAAAGACTAGATTTTCTACTATTATTTCACGTTTATTTTTTTCTATCGTGCGGTTGCTATTTGTGCGTTGTTCCTCTCAGGTGAGTTTATTTCTTTTTATTTTGTTGAAATTTTCTTTTTGATATTATATTATTATTTTTATAATAATAACATACTTATACTTATATCGGTTCTTATATATGATAGTAATAAGACTTTTTTTATTATACTATTAATAATAATAACAATATACAATATATGCAAATATAATATATTTATGTTATAAATAAAAATTTTAACTCTAATATTATTTATTTAATTTTTTTAATATTCTAACCTTATTTTATTTATTTTTAATTATATGAATTGTTTTATTGGGTTAGATGAATCATAAGATCAGATAATAGTTTGATTTGCGTTGAACATATATAGTTCAACTAATGTGTGTTGTTGTTTACGGTTATATTATGGTTTACGAATGAACAAGTTTTTATTAAGAATTATTTTTACTAAGCACAAATAATAATATTTATAAGGATAAAAAGGAAAATTGATTTTAAAATCCCTCACCTCCCCTTGTGAACCAAACATATTTGTGGTTAAAAATCCCTCCCCTCCCCTCCCTTCCCCTTCTTTGAACCAAACATATATTTAGTTAAATTCCCTCCCCTCCCTTCCCCTCCATTTCCCTCCCATCGATTAAATTCCCTCCCCTCCCTTCCCCTCCGTTGAACCAAACGGACCCTTAGGGTTTTCTTCTACGGAAATCGTTGATGGGGATCATGGGTATGATACCAATTAATTTCTCAGAAGGAAACTCAGATATATTTGAATCGGAAAAAGATACGGAAGAGGATTTGCATATAGAGGATGTGAAGGAGATCTCGAAGTTCATCAACACGAACGAAGAATACCTTCATCATATAGAGAAGGGGAAATGCTAACTCCACCTGTCCTGGGAATGGTTGCATAAAACCTAAATGAAAATTTTAGGGTTGCAGGAGATGAAGAGAAACTAGTACCAAACCCTACAATAAAGGGAATTATGCCGAAATTACAAGGGCATGGGGCACAAAACAAAAAAAATGCAGGAAACATACACCAACAAAAAGGAAATGGGTGATGAAACAAGGGCCAGTGCAGAAAGAGACACAAGAGGTGGAGACGAAACAGATAGACCCTAAGGGATTCAACTGGTCACTAAAGGGAAGAAGCAACAAAACCACGTGAAACAAGTAAGCACTACAATTATGAATGCTTTTCAAATTCTGACTGGTAAGATAATAGGAGAATGCTCTGCATATGTCCATAGAGAAGATACAGGAAAAAGAGGAGTGTCTTATATTCCCAATGGATAGGATTGTGAGCTAGAATGTGAGGGGGGTCAACAACCATACTAAACAAGAAGTAGTCAAAAGACTAATAAGTAATAATATGGTTAGGCTCATAGGTCTCCTTGAAAATAGAGTAAAGACTAAAAATCTTGGTAGTCTATATGTTAATATGTTTTCAGGTTGGTGCTTCACATCTAATAATTCTTGGCATGATGGAGGCATGATAGTCATTGAATGGAACCCTCTTATGTCTACTATCAATATCTTAAAATGTACCATCCAACTCATTCACATGATGATTAGCTCTAATAATAAGAGGGACAATTTTCTGGCAACATTTGTACATGGCTTTAATGATGATGCGGGAATAGGAGCTCTTTAGAAAGATCTCATGGAGGTGGGAAACAAAGTCCCCTAGATTGTGCTTGGAGATTTCAATGACATCTTGGCTAAGGATGAAAGAATAGGGGGGAAGGTTAAATACTGAAACTCCTACGCTTTTCTACAGTGTGTTAATAATTGTAACCTTGAAGATATCAAATATACAGGTAATTACAACAATTTGAATAAAAAAATAATAAGGAGAGAATATGATATATTCCCAATTGATAGGATAATGGCTAATCAAGAGTGACTAAACAAGTACAATCTGGTTGGTGCATTTTCCTAATGAATGAGACATTGATCACTCTCCTACAATCCCTATGGTTTCCCATACTCTGGCAGTTTTCCTCTTAGGAAAACAGTTCGTTGATTCCCCAGGCATCAGTTGACGAATGGCAGTTTTATCCCCGAAAACAGTTCGTCCGCCTTCAAACAAAGTCATTAGCCCCTCAAAAGATCATGAGGCCATATGACATTCTTTCAAAGACGTCAAGTCAAAAGGGAAGATGGTGAAGTTTCTTTACAGCCGTCAAATGGCATCTTACCTCCAAGCGCTGGTAAGAAGTTTGACGAGGAAACAAACCTTTGAAGTTTCTTTACTACCGTCAAATGGCATCTTATCTCCAAGCGCTGGTAAGAAGTTTGACGAGGAAACAAACCTTTGAAGTTTCTTTACTACCGTCAAATGGCATCTTATCTCCAAGCGCTGATAAGAAGTTTGACGAGGAAACAAACCTTTGAAGTTTCTCTACAGCCGTCAAATGGCATCTTACCTCCAAGCGCTGGTAAGAAGTTTGATGAGGAAACAGACCTTTGGAGATTTTCTCTTTATCTGAGATATTGTCCAAACGCAACTGAGACCAGTTTCGAGATTTGGACATCCGGAACGAGAGGAGGTTGTTTACCTTTTTCTAAGTATCAACACTTAGTTAAAGAAGATGGATTGCGCATCCTATACTGCCATCCATTCGCCAGAATCCACATCAAGTATTTCTGCAGGAGTTTGTCTCCTCATCCCCCGCCAAGTGCGAAAACGGGATCAAGTCATGCAAAGATTTTTATCAATTACAACATCTCAGGAGCGCCCAAAATTCGGGCATTCCTCGATATTTAAGTCTCTTTTACACCGGAAAGATCGAGATATCAATCTCTCTCCCTCCAGATAAAAGAAACTTAAATAGGGGCATCTGTCATACCCTAATTTTTGACCCCCCTGAGATGGCATATCTTCAGGATTTTTCATCAGGTCAAGACAAGTTCCCAGAGCAGTTACTTCTCCATCTGGTATCTAATCGAGGATGCTCAAAGACAAGAAAGCTCAGGCAAAGGATCAATCAATACAAGGATTAGTCCCTAATACAATCATGGGGCTCAAGGACTTCATTTTTCTCATCTATGATTGATTAGACATCCAGTCATCTGAGTACAGGTTTACTCAGGTCACCAAACTAGGGTTTTGAGCCTATCAAGGACTAAAATCAGGGATCACATTTGGGAAGCCCTAAAAAACCTCAGGGGATCATTCAAAGACATCAATCATCTTCAAATATCTCATATTACAAGATCCACCGGACATCACACTTCAATTCAAAGTCTACAGTCATTATTTTCACATGGTCGACAAATTAGGGTTTTGACCTAATTCACCAAGATAGTGGACTTTTAATCAGGGCATGAATCCAAAACTCAAGACATGATTCAAGAATCTCTACTACCTCAATATAATCCATTTACATCATTCATTTGAGGAGAAGATCTTGTTTCTACACAAAAGCCCAAAAATTCACTTTGTCAGGGAAAAGTCAACTGTGAAGGATCATCATTGACTTTTAAGGTTTTTGGTCAAATAATGATTTTCAAAGATCAATATCATCAATATATGGATTTCAAAGTCATTTGACCAAAGAAATTCAAAGAAATTCATCGAGGAACAAAAAGTCGGGAATTAGGGTTTTTGAAGGCATGGTGAGAACTCAAAATTTCACCTACACAACTCAAAAAACTTCCAACATGAAAGTTGTAGATCTTGCAAAATAAAACAACATCTTACAAGGGAACTTTTTTCAAAAGATCAACCATTTATGAAGTTTTGGAAATTTTGAAGTTTAGGTCATAAACACTTAGAAATTTTTCTAAGTGTTTTAACCTAGTTTTCATCCAACTTTGGGCTCATTTTTCACAAATTTCCCAAATGATTCTGAAGAAGACATAAACTAATGATTTGAAGTAGATGTTTAGGGCTTTCCAAATTGTGTTCAACCTTCTCCAAATTCAATTTGAGCTAGGAGTTATGCTTGTTCAAAGTTGGCCTCATGAAGTAAAATTATAGGTCATGTGCAAATTGGAACTTTGCAATTTTGTGCATTTTGCTTCATGAATGGATGCTACACGACCCATAACATGTCTGAAACAATACCATGCATTCATTTTCACCATGGCATGAAGATTGAAGAAGATTCCCAAAAGCAAGAACATGTGATTATGTAATCATTACTTTTGAGAATTTATGATAAGCAATGATTCACCAATTGGAATCTTCTCCTAAGCCAATAGAAACTTGCTACATATCAGAAATGTTCCCTAAGATCCTGCAAGATCAATGGATAGGGGAAGTTAGCCCGAAAATGCATCATTGCATTTTGGAGATTCTTTGAATTTCTTCATGGCTAAGAAACCAAACTCACTACACTAAGCAAGCTCACCACAGCCAATTGATCTGCATCCATTTGCCTATAAATAGAGGCCTCATTCTCATTCAGAAAACACACCAAAGCAACAGAATTCTTGCTTTCTCTTTTCTTTCTTCATACTTAGTTTTTTCAAAGGTCCTTTGGCAAGAAGACTCGGATTCTTCAAACCAAAGCTCTCTCTTTGAAAATAAGTATTCAAACACATTGAGGGAGGCATTTGGAGGTGATCCAAACCTCTGGAACACTGCTGGGCGTGGAGAATCATCATCTCCACCTCTCATTTGGAGCACTTGCAGTTGGAGGACCACAGAACAATTCAGGAGGTTTCAAGCCAAGCCAATCATCCAGGCACACTCCTCAGGTCATAGTGAAGCTAACCAGATGGCTGCAGCTCATCTGTAACTCCAAATTCAACAACCTCCATGTTCACTTGAAGCTGAAATCGAGGGAGGTCCATAGAGCAATTCAGGAGGATTCAAGCTCCAATAAGCATCCAGTTAGCATCATTGAGTCTCAGGGAAGCTATTGAGATCATTCATTCAAGCCCAGGTGGTCTCTATCATCCTCACGACCTCCATTTTCAGAGGTAAGTTTCTGAACCTCACTTCTCTAATTGAAGTACTCTTTGTGAAATAGCTCGATTCTATCTTGTTCAGCATCATCAGAGGATTGAAAACCCTCTATCATCATCCATTTATCTTTCAGTATAGTCATTTAATTTGATTTTGAAATTTTAGGGTTCTTCACGATTTCTGGTAAATTAGTTAGATGTAGTTAATATTAATTCATGTTAGTTACATATTTAGAATCGTGAGTGAATTTAGAGCAAGTTTCATGTTTACATCATTGCAAATGGTTGAGAGTTGAGAGAGTTCAGAAATTTGAATTGATGGAGCTTGAGGTTGAAGACGAAGATGGAGGGTGGCGCCATTTTTCAAATCTCTGAGCGAAGTTTGTTTTATTTTTAATGATAGGCGTTTCCTTAACGAATGAATAACTTGCCGTAGTGGCCACACATGCGCTCTTAGTCTCCTCATGCCCAAGGTCTGGGGTTCGAATCCCCCTCGCCTCAGACCTTTTGATTTTATTTTCTTTTTTCCACTCTATGCACTAGACAACACACATATTGCAATGAAATGCCCTCTATAACACCATGCGCGCGTTGGCTGGTTGGTGTGTGTTTTGATTGTTGGCTTCAAGGGCGTGGGTTCAAACCATGGTGAGGCCAAAATATTTTTTTTATCACTTTTCCTTTTCATTTTCTTCACAACTTCACATAATTAATTCACTTATCAAATTAAATCATTTTCACTTCATTTTTCACACACTTTTTATTTAACATATCTATTTTGTGAATAATCAAAAAAATCATAAAAATATTATTTATTTCATGTATTTTTATTAGGTTTAAAATAGTATGTTTTAGGTGTTTTCTTAAATACTTTAATACATATTTTCACTTTGTTTTAACCTAAATCATTTTGTAAATAAGTTTATGATAAAACCCTAATTGTTTAGGTCTTAATTAAGTAAAAAATCTTTATTTTTACTTTAATTAAGTTGACTTTTGTCAATTCTCAAAACTGTTTTCAATCTCCGAATAAATCAAATGATTAGGGTTTTCAAACAACAAAACCTTGTATCATTCAAAATCATTTTCAATTGCTTTTACACCAGTACTGTAAAGTACTGGGCCTCTAATAGAGTGTAAGTCCCAAAAACCTTCTCTTCTTAGCTTGTTTTCAAAACTGTATTTTCAAAATCTTCTTTCTGTTTTCAAAACATTCTTCTGGTATTTGAAGGGCATTATTCCCGGTGAAACTCTTCAGATACCTATGTGACCTTTGTCCATCTTCACTTCTTCTGTTTTCAAAAACCATTAACTGTTTATCATATATTCAACTGTCATCAACAAAACAACAAAAATTACTGTTGAGGCTCTGTACATACTTCTTCAATGGCCTCCACTCCATCCAGGTTAGGCTTTACAAGCTTTCAATTTACAGTCTTTATTTAAATTACTGTCAAATATAAACTGTGCATATATATATATATTAGTTTAGAACTACGTTTGAGTATAAACCTTAGGACAGTTAAACTATATATATATTATAGGAATATGGCCTAGGATTGAGAATGTCTTCCCGGTGAAGGCTCTTTCCTAATTAGAGATCTGTAGTTCAAACCCCCAAGATGAATTATTCCCGGTGAAACATCTTTGCAAAAACCTTAGAATCAAAATAAATAGGACACATCCACCCAAAGAGGAATTATTCCCGGTGAAACCTCTTACCCATTTGCTTAGAGCCAAAATAAGTTCAAAACTACATAGCTTTCTCTTGTGCTATAACAAGGACCCTCGATTAGCCTCATCTTGGGCTTTGTACAAGGACCCACAGGCTTCTTAAAAGCATTTCCAGCTTCCTCTTGAGCTTGTATACAAGGACCCATCAGGTTTCTTATAAACATAGGAACAGGTCTTTAGCCACCTTTTAGCCTACCCTGGTGAGTTTCTTCCAATTTAAACCAGACTTTAAACAAGCTAAGTTTGTCTCAATTTTGTATTGAGTACACCTTTTGGAATGAGAGACATGGACAGTCTCTGTCACCCTTATCTTCATCAATCTTCCTTAGCAGAGTCTAGGATCCATGCTTTGGGTCATCCTCAGCATTGAGTCAGCCTTCATCTTGGGCTTTAAACAAGAAGTCTCCATTAGATAATCTTTCTGCCATTCATTTTCAACAAAACCCCTGGAAAGGGTTAGCCTCCAAAGTCAATTAAAATCAACCTCCATAAATCCCTGGAAAGGGTTAGCTTCCACACATTCTTTCATTTTTAATATAAACCCCTGGAAAGGGTTAGCCTCCAAAGTCAATTAATAAAAAATGTCAAAAAAATAAAGATTCATTTCTCTTAGGAGATAATTTCCCCAAAAGAGTCAAAACCCCTGGAAAGGGTCAGCCTCCAAAAAACATGATAAAGTCAGTCTTTTAACAGACAAATTCACCAGCTGAGTCAAAATCCCTGGAAAGGGTTAGCTTCCAAAGAAAAACAGTCTTTCAATAAATAAAATCTCCTCAGTAGAGTCAAAACCAACAAAAACAGTTAGCCTCAACCTTGGGCTTCATACAAGGCACCCAAACAATAAAACTCCCCTGTTAAGAGTCAGCCTCAACCTTGGGCATTGTACAAGGCAGATAATAGAGTCTCCCCAGTGAGTCCTTCATCATTCAGTAGCCACAACCTTGGGCTTTGTACAAGGCAGATAAACCATACTTTCATGTGTCAAAGATTCCTAACACCTAGGATCTTTTCCCCTTAGAGTCATCCATACTCAATTCATTTATTTAAGAGTCTGCCACAACCTTGGGCTTTGTACAAGGCAGAAAATAATGTTTTCCCTAGCTAGAGTTAGCCACAACCTTGGGCTTTGTACAAGGCACATAAAATAGAGTCATTCATTCAATTATCCTCAACGGTTAGCCATAACCTTGGGCTTTGTACAAGGCACACAAATAGAGTATCCCTAAATAAGAGTCAGCCTCAATTCTGGGCTTTGTACAGAACACAAAAATACCCTGTAATTAATTCCCAGTGGAGTCATCTCCCAGAGTCAATAATATTAATTAATCAATCAAAAAGCCTCAAGCTTGGGCCTCATACGAGCCAGCTAAAGTCAAATCTTTTATACAGTAGATAGACATAGCTTATCTCTATAGAGAGATATTTTTACTACTATACCACATTCAAACAAACAAACATTTCAATTTCAATCAAAGTCTCCCATTTAGGACTCTGAAAGACATGCTCTGGCACATCCCCAGACTTGTACACTTTCCCTAATTTGGATGAGCACCTTTCTTTCATTTTAGAGGCACGATGGCTGTCATACTTGATCAACCAAGTAGACTCCCCTCTTGAATGAAATGAACCCAGTTATTCTGTCACTCCTTTAAATGTTTGTGGTAGAATAGTACAAATACCTCTCTGTAAAGATGATTTCATGTCTCTTTACTGTAAACAGAGATTTAATTCCAAGCTTCAACCTTGAGCTTCAAGCAAGGCACCAAAAACAAGTAATTTCCCTAGTTAGTTCCCCGAACTACATTAAGCTCTGACTTCCACTAGGGATATGTGTAACACCCGGAATTTAATTATTTATTTAATTAAATTGTATAAGGACATTATTTGTTGGAATTAGTCGAAGTTAGAATTATTGACATTATTATAAGAGGCGTAATTGGAATTATACGTTGTGTTGGGCGGATAAATTAATGATCGAGAAATTAGTCGGTTTAATCGGAGAATAATATTAGAGATAATATTACTATAGTGGACTATTATTAATTTAAGTTGATTTAAGCCGTAGAGAATGATATTGAATATGTTGAGTTGGTGGTTCGGATGATTTATTTTATAGTCGGTAGTTAGTCAATTTGGTGGAGAGAAATAATAATAGAATTAATATTATGGATTATGAGAGTGTTTTATTTAAGTGGGCTTAGACGTTGCGTTGGTGATAGTAATCATGGGGGTGTTAATTAGTAAGCCCAAATGAAGATTATAATTATAATAATAATTATAATAAAATAAAAGAAATAAGAAGAGAAGTTAGGTCTCAGTAGACGTGGAGAAAGAAGAAAAGTTGGAGAAAGAGGAGAGGTGCAGAAGAGAGCCATGGCGGAAGAGAAAAGCTAGAGGAAGTCCAATTTTCGCAGCAAGTTTCTGCAGTGAGACACCTTAGTAAAACGGACGTTTCTCCCAATCCAACCGTTGGATCGTCGCGGTTCTTGGACACAACGTTCCAGACTCGTAGAGGTAACTTCTGACCGGAGCGATTTTCGTTTTGATGATTTTAATTTCGTCTGACAAAGCGATTTCCGAACAGGTTTTTGGTGCGTCTCTGCACGTTGTTAGAAAAGATTTTCGGAGAAAAGTTGGAAGCGGCGGCATAAGCTATGGCAACCGGGAGAGTAGAGCAATCTCATATCCAAGGTAAGGGTGGGGTTCTAGCTCTATAAACGGGATTATGATGAATGATATGTGGGGGTTATGGTTGTATGATTGCCTCTATTTTGTGTGTTGTGATTGTATTGTTGAATGTTGAAATTGATTGACGTCGGTGAATAAGGTTATAAAAGTTCAATCAATGATTGTGGGAAATTAACCTAGGGTTTATAATTATTATTATTGAGGAATTAGTTGTAGAAAATTGCTAGATGTTGGTGGAGTATAACTATAATATTGCTATGTTCCTGTGATGGTCGAAATTGAATTGTACTGGAATCGAAGGAAGAAAATTGAGTTTTAATTTTGTTGGAAGATGCTGTCAGCGCAGGTAAGTTCCAAGGTTTGGATGCGGCGCGAACTGAAGGTTTCTGTGGTGTTCGCGGCACAAAGAGAGATTCGCGGCGCGTGCTATACGAGTGTTAGAAATATGTTTTGATTTCTGGCTGTTGATGTTTTATGTTGGTTGTTGGGATCAAGCCTTAGTAGGATTAACTTGAGAAGAATTATAATTATTATTAGTGAAGAAATTGGTTTAAATTAATTAGAATATTATACCGTTGGAATTGATTAATTTAATTAGTAGAAATTATAGTGATGATTCTTAGTGATGAGATATGTAGTTAATGGATTTTGTATAAAGATGGAATTGGTGTGAAGAAGAAATAGCAGTAGTAATAACGATGATATATGTAGCAGGCTGAATTAGTAGCATAATTGGATTTAATAATAGAATTAACGAATAGTAGAATTGAAGAATTAGTACCTAGATGTTTAGGGGTTGTTTTATAATGATTAAGTTGATGCAATTGATGCATGTTTAAGTTGTTGTTTTCGTTGTTGCTGTTCTGGTTGTTGTTGATACGTTGATTAAGTTGCAGGTCTTATGACCAATGTTGTTTAAGTTATTGATAATGCGTTGATTAAGTTGCAGGTCTTATGACCAAGGTTGATTAAGTTGTTTGTGGTTGTTGCATTGTTGTGTTGTGACGTTGTGGTTGTTGTTGCATGCATACATTTGCATTGTTTAAGTTGGCCTTGATGGCACCACGTTGAAAAGTTGAAGGCTTATGCCTTGGCCTTAATGGCACCACGTTGAAGGCTTACGCCTTGTTGAAATGCCTCGATAACCTGGCATATGTTTAAGTTGGGAGTTTTACTCCAAATGGTACCACATGCATTTGCACAGTTGAGTCGCATTTGAAGTTGTTGTTGTTGTTTCGTTGTTGTTGTTATTACGTTGTTGTTGATATAAGTTGTCGTTATTGTAAGTTGTTGTTGTTATAAGTGGTTGTTGTTATTAAGTTATGATGATTTAAATTGTGAAATAATTATTATAACTATTGTTATAGTTGTTGTTGCTAATTGTTGTTACTAATTATTGTTATACTTGTAACTGAATATTGTTATCATAATTGTTGTTGGTAAATAATTATTATAACCGTTGTTACTATTTGTTATTATAACTGTTGTTTGAATAAGTATGAAGTGGTGATATTGTATGATCTAATCTTAATATATTATTTATCATACGCTTGCTTATATTGTTGGATATCTCACCCCTTCTGTAATGATGTTACCTATTATGGGTAATTGAGCAGGTACTCAAGAATAGCTGTGGAAGTGAAGTAACTTTATGAAGTCTTTAGTTACTGTTAGTTCGAGTTGGTCTTGCTCTGATACGTAGCACTCGGGGGATGAACAATTGTCTTTTTATTATAACTATAAGTTGTTAACTTTTAAGTGGAATTTATGAAGTAATATGATGTTGGTGAAGTTGTTTTAGTTTAATAAAAATATTATGCGAAGTGAAGTTGAATAATTGATATTATTATTATTAATAAAAGTTGTTTTATTTTTTAAAAGAGTAAACAGGTTTTATCGGTTCATCCGAGTTATGTGCTATGTATCTAAGATATATGTGATTAAGTTGTTTGTTGTTTTACGTTGAATGTGACATCCCAATTGTATGTTGAATTTCCGCACTCTGATTTTATTAAATATTCGTTGGGTAGATTTAGGGTGTTACATTAGTGGTATCAGAGCAGGTCGGTCCGTCCGGCGAGAGTCGTCTAATGTTGTTTATTCCTCTGTACGCGACAAGTGTGTGAAACACTGTCAGTACTTGTTGTTTTCTGGTTGTTGCAGGTATTAGTTTGAGCGAACTGGGGGAGAAGAGTTGCTTCTCAAATGTGTTTTAGTTGGAAGTTGCAGAGAAGATTGTTATCTTGGTGTTTCGGAAACTGAAGTTTACCGAAAGAATTAGCTCTCGAGTTATTAAAAGTTTGGGAGCAAGGAGTTATGTTAAGGACTGTTTGGAAAGTGATTAAGTTGAAGAGAATCAGTTTTTGAGTGAAATTTCCGTAAGCAAAACGTAGGAAAATTTCTGAATCATTGTGAAACTTCGAAAATTCATAACTGGAGTTCTGGATGTCCGATTTGAGTCCCGTTTGAAGTGTGGGAAAGCTAACAAGATGAATTTTCTTATAAAAATAGTGGGAGCATCTGTAACAAATTTATTGGTGGCAGGATTATGTTGGAAAGAAATGAAATTGTCTGTTTGAGTAGATATCGTGTCAGCTGTTGACGAAGGGACAATGATTAAGTGTAGGATTATTGTAGATCTTGTTATGGATTGTTAGTAAGTAATTATAAGATTTGTTACAGTTGTTAGAAGTACGAAGAGCATAACTTCAAGAATCAGGAGTGTTGATGATGATAGCATAAGGGAATTTTGTTCTGATAGTATCACAAGGCGTGTGGTAGTATGAAGTCGTAAGACGTCGGTGTTAGCGGATTCAGATGGTTTTGCAGATGTTGAACTATGATGCTTTTGGTGGTGTAAGTGCAATTTCTAAAGGAATATTTTGTAGTTGGTAATAATGGTTATACTCCATTACGATTGTCGGATATTTATTGACAAATTAAGGACTTGATCACCCTTAATCTCTTGTTGATAGTAGACGGAATTGTATTGGATGTTATAGACTTATTTTACTATCTCGATGATGCAGAAAGCGTTTAATGTTGAAGAAAAAAATTGAGGCACGGGTAAAGCTTGTAAATTATAGTTGATAGAAACTCTAATAAGGATGGTGAATTAAGATGGATGATCAGAGTTGCGCAGCTGAAGCGTGATGTGCCAAAGTGTTGTGTTTCCTTGTAAATAGTGCTGATTGAAATAGGATTTCTTGTAAGTCATTTGTCAATGATGAGTTGAGTGGTTATCGGTCAAGTTATGTTGTCAGATTAGTATTATAATAATTTAGTCGTTGTTGCAGTAATGTTGTTGTTGGTTACCGTAGGTGGCGAGTGATATCCTGAGATATCACGAAGTTGATTAAATTGGTTACTTTGAGGTTATTATGGGAGTGGCCTGACAAAATGATGATGTGGAATGAAGTTGAGGTAGGAGTTGGTGGATAGAATTTTCGAGGACGAAAATATTCTAAGTGGGGGAGAGTTGTAACACCCGGAATTTAATTATTTATTTAATTAAATTGTATAAGGACATTATTTGTTGGAATTAGTCGAAGTTAGAATTATTGACATTATTATAAGAGGCGTAATTGGAATTATACGTTGTGTTGGGCGGATAAATTAATGATCGAGAAATTAGTCGGTTTAATCGGAGAATAATATTAGAGATAATATTACTATAGTGGACTATTATTAATTTAAGTTGATTTAAGCCGTAGAGAATGATATTGAATATGTTGAGTTGGTGGTTCGGATGATTTATTTTATAGTCGGTAGTTAGTCAATTTGGTGGAGAGAAATAATAATAGAATTAATATTATGGATTATGAGAGTGTTTTATTTAAGTGGGCTTAGACGTTGCGTTGGTGATAGTAATCATGGGGGTGTTAATTAGTAAGCCCAAATGAAGATTATAATTATAATAATAATTATAATAAAATAAAAGAAATAAGAAGAGAAGTTAGGTCTCAGTAGACGTGGAGAAAGAAGAAAAGTTGGAGAAAGAGGAGAGGTGCAGAAGAGAGCCATGGCGGAAGAGAAAAGCTAGAGGAAGTCCAATTTTCGCAGCAAGTTTCTGCAGTGAGACACCTTAGTAAAACGGACGTTTCTCCCAATCCAACCGTTGGATCGTCGCGGTTCTTGGACACAACGTTCCAGACTCGTAGAGGTAACTTCTGACCGGAGCGATTTTCGTTTTGATGATTTTAATTTCGTCTGACAAAGCGATTTCCGAACAGGTTTTTGGTGCGTCTCTGCACGTTGTTAGAAAAGATTTTCGGAGAAAAGTTGGAAGCGGCGGCATAAGCTATGGCAACCGGGAGAGTAGAGCAATCTCATATCCAAGGTAAGGGTGGGGTTCTAGCTCTATAAACGGGATTATGATGGATGATATGTGGGGTTATGGTTGTATGATTGCCTCTATTTTGTGTGTTGTGATTGTATTGTTGAATGTTGAAATTGATTGACGTCGGTGAATAAGGTTATAAAAGTTCAATCAATGATTGTGGGAAATTAACCTAGGGTTTATAATTATTATTATTGAGGAATTAGTTGTAGAAAATTGCTAGATGTTGGTGGAGTATAACTATAATATTGCTATGTTCCTGTGATGGTCGAAATTGAATTGTACTGGAATCGAAGGAAGAAAATTGAGTTTTAATTTTGTTGGAAGATGCTGTCAGCGCAGGTAAGTTCCAAGGTTTGGATGCGGCGCGAACTGAAGGTTTCTGTGGTGTTCGCGGCACAAAGAGAGATTCGCGGCGCGTGCTATACGAGTGTTAGAAATATGTTTTGATTTCTGGCTGTTGATGTTTTATGTTGGTTGTTGGGATCAAGCCTTAGTAGGATTAACTTGAGAAGAATTATAATTATTATTAGTGAAGAAATTGGTTTAAATTAATTAGAATATTATACCGTTGGAATTGATTAATTTAATTAGTAGAAATTATAGTGATGATTCTTAGTGATGAGATATGTAGTTAATGGATTTTGTATAAAGATGGAATTGGTGTGAAGAAGAAATAGCAGTAGTAATAACGATGATATATGTAGCAGGCTGAATTAGTAGCATAATTGGATTTAATAATAGAATTAACGAATAGTAGAATTGAAGAATTAGTACCTAGATGTTTAGGGGTTGTTTTATAATGATTAAGTTGATGCAATTGATGCATGTTTAAGTTGTTGTTTTCGTTGTTGCTGTTCTGGTTGTTGTTGATACGTTGATTAAGTTGCAGGTCTTATGACCAATGTTGTTTAAGTTATTGATAATGCGTTGATTAAGTTGCAGGTCTTATGACCAAGGTTGATTAAGTTGTTTGTGGTTGTTGCATTGTTGTGTTGTGACGTTGTGGTTGTTGTTGCATGCATACATTTGCATTGTTTAAGTTGGCCTTGATGGCACCACGTTGAAAAGTTGAAGGCTTATGCCTTGGCCTTAATGGCACCACGTTGAAGGCTTACGCCTTGTTGAAATGCCTCGATAACCTGGCATATGTTTAAGTTGGGAGTTTTACTCCAAATGGTACCACATGCATTTGTACAGTTGAGTCGCATTTGAAGTTGTTGTTGTTGTTTCGTTGTTGTTGTTATTACGTTGTTGTTGATATAAGTTGTCGTTATTGTAAGTTGTTGTTGTTATAAGTGGTTGTTGTTATTAAGTTATGATGATTTAAATTGTGAAATAATTATTATAACTATTGTTATAGTTGTTGTTGCTAATTGTTGTTACTAATTATTGTTATACTTGTAACTGAATATTGTTATCATAATTGTTGTTGGTAAATAATTATTATAACCGTTGTTACTATTTGTTATTATAACTGTTGTTTGAATAAGTATAAAGTGGTGATATTGTATGATCTAATCTTAATATATTATTTATCATACGCTTGCTTATATTGTTGGATATCTCACCCCTTCTGTAATGATGTTACCTATTATGGGTAATTGAGCAGGTACTCAAGAATAGCTGTGGAAGTGAAGTAACTTTATGAAGTCTTTAGTTACTGTTAGTTAGAGTTGGTCTTGCTCTGATACGTAGCACTCGGGGGATGAACAATTGTCTTTTTATTATAACTATAAGTTGTTAACTTTTAAGTGGAATTTATGAAGTAATATGATGTTGGTGAAGTTGTTTTAGTTTAATAAAAATATTATGCGAAGTGAAGTTGAATAATTGATATTATTATTATTAATAAAAGTTGTTTTATTTTTTAAAAGAGTAAACAGGTTTTATCGGTTCATCCGAGTTATGTGCTATGTATCTAAGATATATGTGATTAAGTTGTTTGTTGTTTTACGTTGAATGTGACATCCCAATTGTATGTTGAATTTCCGCACTCTGATTTTATTAAATATTCGTTGGGTAGATTTGGGGTGTTACAATATGTAGGCATGAGGTTCACAAGGAATCTCAGCGAGCTAATAAAATACCAAAAATAGTCAGTCTGTCTGTCTGTCTGTCTTTTCAAATCAAATCAATTCCTTCTCCTAACACAAAGGAGAAAATTTCCCAATCATTAGCAGCAAACACAATCACAAATGACACAGAGAAGGTTCCTGTAGAGTACTACAGATATGTAGGGTGTTTAAACACTTCCCTATGTATAACCGACTTCCCGGACTCCAGAATTTCTAGTCTAGGTGAAATCCCCACACTTAGCAAACTCCTAGGGTTTAGTTGAGATCTTTTTTTCCCTTTCCTACTCGTAGGACAAATAAGAAAGTTCGTGTGATATCGTAGGAAGAACTGAAATAAAATTCATCCCACCACGGGCGCATTCTCCTTCCAAATTTCGCGTGAAGGGTTTAGCGTGCCGTCCTCCCAAGTGAAACGGGGAGGTAAAAGAAAACGACACCACAGAAAAATGGCGACTCTGCTGGGGATATAAGTGTTAAAAACCTTGGTTTTTCATCCAAACCAATGGTTGACCTGTTGCTGGTCCAGCCCCAATGAGGAATTAGGGATGCCAGATTCCCCCTCAAACAAGAGAGGTCCTTCCTAACCTCTGTGTCATATCATGTGTTTGTTGCATATATATTTGTTTACTTTGTTTATTCTGTATCGGGAAAGGGCTTGATTTCCCCTTGTGGTGAAAAATCCTATACCCGGATTTGAGTGCAACATAAGATAGGATGGAGGATGTCTTCCCGGTGAAGGCCCTCTAATCTTGGTTTCCAAGTCTACTCTTGGGATTTGCCTGGCTGGTTGTGATTAACTGCGCCACTGCATTCCGAGACTGATTTGTACCAGGAGGACCTAGAAACACATTAACCCCACTTAAAGCCTTTTTTTAAGGACGTAGAGCGGTGATTACGGAAGTAATTGTCACGCAGATACTACACTCAGAGAAAACTCTCTTATAGATACCAATCAACGTATCTTTAAGGTTGAGCAAAAACTCTGAGACCCCTAGAACCCGTTCTACAGGTACAAAAATCCTTAACCTTAGTTTACCATTGGGGCGGGGATTGCGTTTGACTTCATGACCACTATACCCTTCAACGCCATGTTTGTTTAAAACTCTTGTGTGTGCATTCATGCATTCATGCATCATTCATTAATAAACAACTAAAAACAAAAAGAGTCTTTTTCGAGTCGTTTTTCAAGGAAACTAAATAACGAACGTTTTGAACTTCATAGAAAGAGAGAAACGGAGAAAGGACTTAAGGATCTATATTATGGATTACGGAAGAAAGAGAGCTAGGAAATACACCTTCAAGATTCCCCAGGTCGAGGAACTGGGAAAGCTCGGAAAACTGGTGGTCAACCCCCAGGCTTTCAAGGAGAAGTATGGAAAACTTCTGCCTTTGCTCAATACCAACATGGTGGATGGGATCCTTCCCACCTTGGTACAGTTTTACGATCCAACGTATCATTGCTTCACCTTTCCAGATTATCAGCTCATGCCTACGTTAGAGGAGTACTCTCGTCTGATTGGAATACCCGTGTACGCGCAAGATCCGTACTCCGGTTTGGAAAAGAATCCTGATGACATTATCATTGCTGCAACTACTCCTTTGAACATAGTCGACATCAGAACTCATATGGTGAGTAGAGGAGGAATTCAAGGATTGCCCTCTAAATTCCTGTTTGATCAAGCTCGGTACTTCGTCAGCATCCAAGATATGAGCGCATTTGAGGAAGTCTTGGCTTTGCTTATCTACAGATTGTTTTTGTTCCCTAACATTAACGATTTCGTCGACATCAATGCAATTAAGATCTTCTTAATTGGAAATCCAGTTCCAACCTTGCTTGCGGATGCTTATCACTCTGTGCATTCAAGAAACCTGCAGCGAGGAGGATTAATCACATGCTGCGTACCGTTGTTATACGAATGGTTCGTTTCACACCTACCAAAGTCTAGCACTTTCTGGAATATGAGGGATGGCCTTTACTGGTCACAGAAAATCATGTCTCTCACTCATACAGACATTGATTGGTGTAGTCCTGACAACGACGAAACCAAGATCATCTTCAGTTGTGGAAGTTTCCCCAACGTACCCCTTATTGGAACTAAGGGAGGAATTAGTTACAATCCAGCTTTAGCCCGTCGTCAATACGGCTATCCCATGAGAAATATACCAAGTAACATCCAATTGGAGGGTCTGTTCTTCAAGAACATCGACGATCATGGCAACATGCTGAAGAAGGAAATTGTCCAAGCCTGGCGTCTTGTTCACAGCAAAGGGAGAAGATTGTTAGGAAAACATCTTTGCATCTCCCTAGATCCTTACCTTCAATGGGTACGCGTCAGAGCATTCAAGCTCAGGATGCCATATCAACATCAAGAATCTATTCCCCTAAGGGAACCAATTTACCTTTTCTCCACCGATGTTGAAAAATTACAAGCGGCATTAAACAAGGTATGCCAAGAAAGGAATGCTTGGAGGAACAAGTATCGAATCGTCAACACGGAAAACGTTGAGATTCATAACATCCTAAGAAGGAAGGATGAGTTACTTGAAGTACTCGATCGACAAGTGACACAAACGTCACTTTCTCATCATATCCCTCCTGCTTCCTGGATCATCGATCAGCTCACGTCAGAGAACGCTCAGCTCAAGAAACAGAAGAAGATGTTAGAACGTGAAGTCGGCTCATCATCAAAGTTTTAGAGTCCTTTCTCTCAGTTTCTCTGTATTTCCATTTTCAAAGTGTGTAAAAACGGCGTTTTCGCTTAATTAATAAAAGTTTGATGTTTCATAACGTAATTATGGTGTTTCCTTGAAAAATAATAACTTAATTGCATATCATGCATCGCTTTAGTTGTACGCACTGACACGAGAATTGTCGCGGATCTAATAGTCACTTTCCTTTCTCCAGAAAGAGAGGAGGAGAAGGAGGTGAACCAAGACTTTCAAGCTGTCTCATCCATACAACACTCGTTCAAGTCGCAAGAAAAGAATGGAAGACTTTGAGCAAGAGAATGAAGAACTCAGAGAAGAGATTAATACTCTCAAAGGTACTGTTGAAAGACTCAATAGTATGGTAGAAGCCCTGGTAGTTGCGCAGAATCGACCAACGCCAGAAGAACCACAAAGGACTGTGGTTTCCGAGATTGTTTCTACTCCTATTCCTCAGTATACCATGCCGCCTGATCGACCTTGGGGCATGCCGTATAACTTTACTCCAGAAGGGTACATACCTCCAGCTTCTGAAGCTCCAAAAGTCACCATGGATATGCGTCCACCGGAGGGTTACAAACCTCTGGAAATTGAAGTTCCAAGAGCAACGGCAATGGGTTTCGCACAACAGAATGCTGAGATTCCAAGATCTGCTGTCATGGCTTCTCCACGACCGATTATGCATACTTTTCCCCCGCAAGGCGGACAAGTATATCATCACGCTCCCAGTGAGGACGCTGGCGTGTATGAAAGATTGGACGAGTTCCAGGAACAGTTTCTGCAAATGCAGAAGGAACTCAAGACTCTCCGAGGACAAGATCTATTTGGAAAGAATGCTGCAGACCTCTGTCTGGTTCCAAATGTTAAGATTCCTCACAAATTCAAAGTACCAGAATTCGAGAAGTATAAAGGGAATTCATGCCCACAAAGTCATCTCGTAATGTACGCTTGAAGAATGTCAACTCAGACTGATAATCAACAATTGCTCATTCATTATTTTCAAGACAGCATGACTGGTGCTGCACTCAAATGGTACATGAACTTGGACAGTTCAGAGATTCGTACTTTTCGAGACCTCGGAGAGGCCTTCGTCAAACAGTATAAGTACAATCTGGATATGGCTCCCGACAGAGATCAACTCCGGGCCATGACTCAAAAGGATAGAGAAAGCTTCAAGGAATACGCTCAGAGATGGCGTGAAGTTGCTGCTCAAATTTGTCCACCACTTGAAGAGAAAGAAATGACAAAAATCTATCTCAAAACTTTAAGTCCATTTTACTACGGACGAATGGTTGCAAGTGCACCAAGTGACTTTACCGAGATGGTAAACATGGGTGTGCGTTTAGAAGAAGCAGTTCGAGAAGGACGCTTGAACAAAGAACCAGAATCTTCTGTTGGTACAAGGAAGTATGGAAGTTCTTTCCAGAAGAAAAAGGATCAAGATGTCAGCAATGTCTTGCACAAAATCAAGAAGAAATTCCAACCTCAAGTTGCAACAATAACTCCGGTTGTTAACTCAGCGCCAGCTTATCAACCTCAGGTCTCGCAACAACAAATTCAACAAAGGTCGCAGCAACCTCAGCAGCAGGTTCGACCTCCAAATTACAACAATCGGGCTCCAAGGTATCCTGCCTTTGACCCCGTACCAATGCCGTATGCAGAATTGTTTCCAACATTACTGGCAAAAGGACTCATTCAGACAAGGAGTCCTCCAAATCCTACAAACAGTTCCTCACCATGGTATAAGGCTGACCAATCTTGTCCCTATCATCAGGGGGCACCAGGTCACAATATTGAGAACTGTTTATCTTTCAAGATTGACGTCCAACGATTAGTGAAGAGCGGAATGCTATCCTTCAAAGATACTAATCCAAACGTCCAAGCAAATCCTTTGCCGCAGTGTCATACCCTAATTTTTGACCCCCCTGAGATGGCATATCTTCAGGATTTTTCATCAGGTCAAGACAAGTTCCCAGAGCAGTCACTTCTCCATCTGGTATCCAATCGAGGATGCTCAAAGACAAGAAAGCTCAGGCAAAAGATCAATCAATACAAGGATTAGTCCCTAATACAGTCATGAGGCTCAAAGACTTCACTTTTCTCATCTATGATTGATTAGACATCCAGTCATATGAGTACAGGTTTACTCAGGTCACCAGACTAGGGTTTTGAGCCTATCAAGGACTAAAATCAGGGATCACTTTTGGGAAACCCTAAAAAGCCTCAGGGAACCATTCAAAGACCTCAATCATCTTCAAATAACTCATATTACAAGATCTACGGGACATCACACTTCAATTCAAAGTCTACAGTCATTATTTTCACATGGTCGACAAATTAGGGTTTTGACCTAATTCACCAAGATAGTTGACTTTTAATCAGGGCATGAATCCAAAACTCAAGACATGATTCAAGAATCTCTACTACCTCAATATAATCCATTTACATCATTCATTTGAGGAAAAGATCTTGTTTCTACACAAAAGCCCAAAAATTCACTTTGTCAGGAAAAAGTCAACTGTGAAGGATCATCATTGACTTTTAAGGTTTTTGGTCAAAAAATGACTTTCAAAGATCAATATCATCAATATATGGATGTCAAAGTCATTTGACCAAAGAAATTCAAAGAAATTCATCAAGGAGCGAAAAGTCGGGAATTAGGGTTTTTGAAGGCATGGTGAGAACTCAAAATTTCACCTACACAACTCAAAAAACTTCCAACATGAAAGTTGTAGATCTTGCAAAATAAAACAACATCTTACAAAGGAACTTTTTTCAAAAGATCAACCATTTATGAAGTTTTGGAAATTTTGAAGTTTAGGTCATAAACACTTAGAAATTTTTCTAAGTGTTTTAACCTAGTTTTCATCCAACTTTGGGCTCATTTTTCACAAATTTCCCAAATGATTCTGAAGAAGACATAAACTAATGATTTGAAGTAGATGTTTAGGGCTTTCCAAATTGTGTTCAACCTTCTCCAAATTCAATTTGAGCTAGGAGTTATGCTTGTTCAAAGTTGGCCTCATGAAGTGAAATTATAGGTCATGTACAATTTGAAACTTTGCAATTTTGTGCATTTTGCTTCACTAAATGATGCTACACGACCTCTAATACATCTGAAGACATGCCATACATTCAAATTCATCATTGCATAAGGATTAGAGAAGATTCCCAAAAACAAAGGCATGTGATTATGTAATGATTGCATTTTTGAATTTATGGCAAATGGTGAATCATCAAGGAATCTTGCTCTAAGCCAATTAGAACTCTCCTCTGAATCAGAAATGTTCCCTAAGATCATGCAAGATCAATGGTTGGGGAAGCTAGCCCGAAAATGCATCATTGCATTTGGGATATTTTCAAACTTTCTTCATGGCTAAGAAACCAAACTCACCTCATTAAGCAAGCTTACTATGATCAATTACTCTGAACCAATTCCCTATAAATAGAGGCTTCATTCTCATTCAGAAACCACACCAAAGCAACTCAATTCCTTGCTTTCTCTTTCTCTTCTCATGCTTATTGTTTTTCAAAGTTCTTTGGCAAGAAGAATCGTTTTCTTCAAACCAGAGCTCATCTTTGGAAAGTAAGCATTCTAACATCTCAAGGGAGGTCATTTGAGGTGATCCAAGCACCTGGATCACTTCTGTAAGTGGAGGAACACCATTGTTGCTCTCACTTTGGAGCATTTGCAGTTGGAGGTCCATGGAGTAATTCAGGAGGTTCTGAGCCAAGCCAATCATCCAGGCACATTCCTCAGGTCATAGTGAAGCTAACCAGATGGCTGCAGCTCATCTGTAACTCAAGAATCAACACCCTCCATGTTCACTTGAAGCTGAAATCGAGGGAGGACCATAGAGCAATTCAGGAGGATTCAAGCTCCAACAAGCATTCAGTTAGCATCATTGGGTCTCAGGGAAGCTATTGAGATCATTCATTCAAGCCCAGGTGCTCTCAATCATCCTCACGACCTCCATTTTCAGAGGTAAGTTCCTGAACCTCACTTCTCTAATTTAAGTACTCTTTGTGAAATAGCTCGATTCTATCTTGTTCAGCATCATCAGAGGATTGAAAACCCTCTATCATCATCCATTTATCTTGCAGTATAGTCATTTAATTTGATTTTGAAATTTTAGGGTTCTTCACGATTTCTGGTAAATTAGTTAGATGTAGTTAATATTAATTCATGTTAGTTACATATTTAGAATCGTGAGTGAATTTAGAGCAAGTTTCATGTTTACATCATTGCAAATGGTTGAGAGTTGAGAGAGTTCAGAAATTTGAATTGATGGAGCTTGAGGTTGAAGACGAAGATGGAGGGTGGCGCCATTTTTCAAATCTCTGAGCAAAGTTTGTTTTATTTTTAATGATAGGCATTCCCTTAACGACTGAACAAACTTGCCCTAGTGGCCTCCCATACGCCCTTAGTATCATCATGCCTCAAGTCTGGGGTTCGAATCCCCCTCGCCCCAGACTTTTTGATTCTTTTATTTTTCAAGGATTTGCAACTTGTTTTGAAACATAACCAAATGAAGGCAAGTCACTATCACCACACGCGCGTTGGCTCAGTGGTGTTTGTTTTGAGTGTGTGGCCTAGAGGGCGTGGGTTCAAACCCTCCAAGGGCCAAAACTATTTTTTTAACACACAATTTCTTTCATTTTCTCACAAACTTCACATATTTATTTAACCTATCAAATTAATTTATTTTCACTTCATTTTTCACACACTTATCATTTAATATACCTATTTTGTGAATAATCAAAAAAATCATAAAAATATTATGTATTTCTTGAATTTTAATTAGGTTTAAAATAGTATGTTTTAGGTGTTTTCTTAAATACTTTAATACATATTTTCACTTTGTTTTAACCTAAATCATTTTATAAATAAAGTTTATGATAAAACCCTAATTGTTTAGGTCTTAATTAAGTAAAAAATCTTTATTTTTTACTTTAATTAAGTTGACTTTTGTCAATTCTCAAAACTGTTTTCAATCTCCAAATAAATCAAATGATTAGGGTTTTCAAACAACAAAACCTTGTATCATTCAAAATCATTTTCAATTGCTTTTACACCAGTACTGTAAAGTACTGGGCCTCTAATAGAGTGTAAGTCCCAAAAACCTTCTCTTCTTAGCTTGTTTTCAAAACTGTATTTTCAAAATCTTCTTTCTGTTTTCAAAACATTCTTCTGGTATTTGAAGGGCATTATTCCCGGTGAAACTCTTCAGATACCTATGTGACCTTTGTCCATCTTCACTTCTTCTGTTTTCAAAAACCATTAACTGTTTATCCTATATATTCAACTGTTATCCATCAATTACTGGTAAGGCTCTGTACATACTTCTTCAATGGCCTCCACTCCATCCAGGTTAGGCTTTACAAGCTTTCAATTTACAGTCTTTATTTAAATTACTGTCAAATATAAACTGTGCATACATTAGTTTAGAACTACGTTTGAGTATAAACCTTAGGACAGTTAAACTATATATATATATTATAGGAATATGACCTAGGATTGAGAATGTCTTCCCGGTGAAGGCTCTTTCCTAATTAGAGATCTGTAGTTCAAACCCCCAAGATGAATTATTCCCGGTGAAACATCTTGGTAAAAACCTTAGAATCCAAATAATAAGACACGTCCACCCAAAGAGGAATTATTCCCGGTGAAACCTCTTACCCATTTGCTTAGAGCCAAAATAAGTTCAAAACTACATAAGCTTTCTCTTGTGCTATAACAAGGACCCTCGATTAGCCTCCTCTTGGGCTTTGTACAAGGACCCACAGGCTTCTTAAAAGCATTTCCAGCTTCCTCTTGAGCTTGTATACAAGGACCCATCAGGTTTCTTATAAACATAGGAACAGGTCTTTAGTCACCTTTTAGCCTACCCTGGTGAGTTTCTTCCAATTTAAACCAGACTGTAAACAAGCTAAGTTTGTCTCAATTTTGCATTGAGTACACCTTTTGGAATGAGAGACATGGACAGTCTCTGTCACCCTTATCTTCACCAATCTTCCTTAGCAGAGTCTAGGATCCATGTTTGATCATCCTCAGCATTGAGTCAGCCTTCATCTTGGGCTTTAAACAAGAAGTCTCCACTAGATAATCTTTCTGCCATTCATTTAACACCACCCCTGGAAAGGGTTAGCCTCCAACAGCTGTCTAAAATAAAACCCCTGGAAAGGGTTAGCCTCCAACAGCTGTCTAAAATAAAACCCCTGGAAAGGGTTAGCCTCCAAAGTCAATTAAAATCAACCTCCATTTCAATAAATCCCTGGAAAGGGTTAGCTTCCACACATTCCTTCATTTTCAATAAAACCCCTGGAAAGGGTTAGCCTCCAAAGTCAATTAATAAAAAGTCAAAAAAATAAAGATTCATTTCTCTTAGGAGATAATTTCCCCAAAAGAGTCAAAACCCCTGGAAAGGGTCAGCCTCCAAAAGCATGATAAAAGTCAGTCTTTTAATAGACAAATTCACCAGCTGAGTCAAAATCCCTGGAAAGGGTTAGCTTCCAAAGAAAAACAGTCTTTTTAATCTCCAGTAGAGTTAAAACCAACAAAAACAGTTAGCCTCAACCTTGGGCTTCATACAAGGCACCAAACAATAAAACTCCCCTGTCAAGAGTCAGCCTCAACCTTGGGCATTGTACAAGGCAGATAATAGAGTCTCCCCAGTGAGTTCTTCATCATTCAGTAGCCACAACCTTGGGCTTTGTACAAGGCAGAAAATAATGTTTTCCCTAGCAACAGTCAGCCACAAACTTGGGCTTTGTACAAGGCACACAAAATAGAGTCATTCATTAACAGTCAGCCACAACCTTGGGCTTTGTACAAGGCACATAAATAGAGTCAGCCTCAATTCTGGGCTTTGTACAGAACACTAAAATACCCTGTAATTAATCCTCAATGGAGTCATCTCCCAGAGTCAATAATATTAATTAATCAATCAAAAAGCCTCAAGCTTGGGCCTCATACAAGCCAGCTAAATTCAAATCTTTTATACAGTAGATAGACATAGCTTATCTCTATAGAGAGATATTTTTACTACTCTACCACATTCAAACAAACAAACATTTCAATTTCAATTTCAATCAAAGTCTCCCATTTAGGACTCTGAAAGACATGCTCTGGCACATCCCCAGACTTGTACACTTTCCCTAATTTGGACGAGTATCTTTCTTTCATTTAAGAGGCATCTGACTGGCATACTTGCACACACAAGTAAGGTCCCCCTCTTGAATGAAATGAATTCAGTTATTCTGTCACTCTTTCAAAATGTTTGTGGTAGAATAGTACAAATACCTCTCTGTAGAGATGATTTCATGTCTCTTTACTGTAAACAGAGATTTAATTCCAAGCTTCAACCTTGAGCTTCAAGCAAGGCACCAAAAAAAACAATTATTTTCCCTAGTTAGTTCCCCGAACTACATTAAGCTCTGACTTCCACTAGGGATATGTAGGCATGAGGTTCACAAGGAATCTCAGCGAGCTAATAAAATACCAAAAATAGTCTGTCTGTCTGTCTGTCTTTTCAAATCAAATCAATTCCTTCTCCTAACACAAAGGAGAAACTTTCCCAATCATTAGTAGCAAACACAATCACAATGACACAGAGAAGGTTCCTGTAGAGTACTACAGATATGTAGGGTGTTTAAACACTTCCCTATGTATAACCGACTTCCCGGACTCCAGAATTTCTAGTCTAGGTGAAATCCCCACACTTAGCAAACTCCTAGGGTTTAGTTGAGATCTTTTTTCCCCTTTCCTACTCGTAGGACAAATAAGAAAGTTCGTGTGATATCGTAGGAAGAACTGAAATAAAATTCATCCCACCACGGGCGCATTCTCCTTCCAAATTTCGCGTGAAGGGTCTAGCGTGCCGTCCTCCCAAGTGAAACGGGGAGGTAAAAGAAAACGACACCACACGCAGCACAAAGAAGCTTCAGTAAATCTGGTAGATCAACACCCCAATGTCATTCAAATATACGACATTCGTCAGATAGGGGAAAATCTTGTCAAGATGCACGCTAGACAAGCTGGGTACGGTCATGTACCACCTCACAACTACTTCACATGTGAAATTTGTCCGAAGAATACTCAAGGATGTGTCGTAGTTCAAGCTGCATCACAAGAACAAATGGACTTGGGATGGATTCAACATATCCGAGTCAGAACTGAACATGACATCAACATGGTTCAAGGATGTCCAGGAGAATACAAAATCTACAAAGTTGAAGACCTCGAAGGATCGGTAGTCAGGTTCCACAAAACTTTAAATGGACTTGCCTACTTTGGAACAGATTTCCACGCTTACAGTAGATGCGAAATCTGTCGAAGAAATTCACGAGGATGTTTGCGTGTTCGCAACGACATTCAAAAGCTGATGGATGACAATACCATTACTGTTCTTGCCAACAGAGAAGATGATGAAGTCTTTACCGTATCTCCTCAAATTAATCAAGATGAACCTATGCAAGTTAAGTATGATAGCAGGAAGACAGCAGTTGCACCACTAGTCATCTACTTACCAGGTCCTGTACCGTATGAGTCCAGCAAGGCTATACCATACAAGTACAACGCTACATTCATTGAAAATGGTAAGGAAATACCATTACCGTCTGTTGTCAACATTGCTGATGTTAGTCGAGTCACCAGAAGTGGACGAGTCTTCAACAGAACAACAGAAAATATGGAGAAACCTTCGGAGGAAGTACCACATAGGCAAGACAATCATCCGACCAATGCTGTTCAAGCGAAAGAAAATGATGAGATCTTGAAGTTAATCCAGAGGAGTGAATACAACATTGTAGACCAATTACTACATACTCCTTCTAGAATTTCTGTTCTTTCCCTGCTATTGAGTTCTGAAGCTCATAGGGAAGCTCTACAGAAAGTTTTGGAACAAGCTTTTGTAGAACCTAGCGTCACAATAAGCCAATTCAACAACATCGTTGCCAACATCTCCGCGGGAACTAGCCTAAGTTTCTGTGACGAAGATCTTCCTGAAGAAGGAGTAGACCACAATCTTCCACTTCACATCTCAGTTGGCTGCATGGGTAATACACTCACAGGAGTCCTAATAGACAATGGATCCTCTCTCAACGTCATGCCTAAATCAACATTATCAAGATTATCTTTCGAAGATTACCCTCTAAGAAAAATTCATGTCATCGTCAAAGCATTTGATGGATCAAGAAAGTCAGTTTTCGGAGAAGTAGATCTTCCCATAACTATTGGACCTCAGACGTTCAAAATCACTTTCCAGGTTATGGACATTCCAGCACAATACAGTTGTTTGCTAGGTCGCCCATGGATTCATGAGGCTGGGGCAATTACTTCAACACTTCATCAGAAACTGAAGTTCATAAGAAATGACAAATTGGTAACCGTATGTGGAGAACGAGCTCTGATCGTCAGCAACCTGTCATCATTCTCCGACATAGAACCAAAAGAAGTTGTTGGAACTAAATTCCAAGCACTTTCCTTAGACAAAGGAAAGGAGAAAGCAGCGTCTATCTCTTCATACAAAGATGCAATCCAAGTTATAAAGGATGGCACTACCAGTGGTTGGGGGCACATTAATATTCCTACCAACAACAAGAACAGAACAGGAATTGGATTCTTTCCAACATTATCGAAAGCTATCCCAGGGATTGAGGTAGTTCTCCCCATTCAAGAAACTTTCTGCAGTGGAGGTTTTCTTCAACCTGTTCAACAAACAGTCAATACCATCGGTACGGAAAACACCGATGAAGAGGAATGGTTATCCTATCTTAACAAAGCAGGATACATCTCCCTACCAGAGTCTGAATCACCTTGCTATTATCCGACTAAAGGATCTGAAAGTAAGACTCAACCAAGCAGGGATGAAGTTACTGACAGCTTCACCACCAGAAATCATGGTTCATCAGAAGAAGTTCCTCCTATCCCCAAAGAGACTTGGGATACATTAGGAGAACCAAGCGGAAAATTCGACTACATGGTGAAATACTCCGCTCCTGAAAGTTCAAGAATCTCTCTTGAAGATATTGTTCCAACTGGATGGAACATTGATTATGAGTACCTCTCTCAGCCAAAAGAGATGTATAACCCTTGCTATTCATCATCATCTACTGGTGAAATCATCATTGAGGATTATATCCCCAAGTCACCTTCCGAGGCTACGGATCTAGAGTTCACATATCTAGTCAATGCCATCTTGGGAGAAGAGCAAGACCAAAATACAGAAGAGGACGATCTCGAAAGTGTCTCCGACAACGAGTCTCTCCATTCAGAAGATTGGAAGTTTCCTCAAAAGAAAGTTCAACATACTCCACTTGGAAAGGGGTATGCTCACACCGCTCAGTCTGCTGAAGTAGAAGAAGATCGTCTGAGTGTTGCAAAGACAGTGGTTGGTAAATCAAGACCTACCACAGGCCAGCTTAAGCCTAAGGTTCCAGATTACTTAGTGCACAATGGGGTTCGCCACTACTGGACAGTTGTTGAAGTTTCAACTGTTGTTCGCACTCCTAAGTAGGAACTTTCACCGTTATTTTATCCTCTCACCATAGCCCAGGGTGAAGAGATGTTTCATAGGGCTTTGCATTTTACTATTTCTTAGGAAAATGTCCCTCTTTGCTTCGCCCAAAGCAATAGAGTTTTGTTTTATAGGGTCTTTGTTTCAAGAAGTGACTGTCAATAAATAAAAATGTCATTCTGTTCCTTCGTTTAGTTTTTCCTTTTCTTTTTTCGGAAATTGGTAATCCTAAAAAACACCCTTAAAAAACATCAAAAAATCATTAACTGCATACACCGAGTCTTCCCTCGTTGTCTAAATAAAACTTATCACACATATGCAGATTAATCATAAAATACCCCGTTGAAACGTGCGACCGTATGACTTCTCCAAGCTTTGAGTTTCCTGTATTCGAGGCAGAGGAAGAAGAAGACGAAGAAATATCAAAGGAAATTTCACGATTACTTCAACAAAAGGAAGAGGCCATTCAGCCATACAATGAGCCTCTAGAGATCATTAACCTTGGTTCCGATGGAAACAAAAAAGAGGTTAAGATTGGAGCTTCGCTCAGTTCAGAGATCAGAGAGAGTTTGATACAGCTACTCAAAGAATTCTCAGATGTCTTCGCTTGGTCTTATCAAGATATGCCAGGGTTGGATACCAGTATAGTGGAGCATCACTTGCCATTAAAAGCATAATGCCCTCCGGTCAAGCAAAAATTGAGAAGAACTCATCCGGAGATGGCCATGAAAATCAAAGAGGAAGTTCAAAAGCAGATCAACGCAGGTTTCCTCGTCACTTCAGAATACCCTCAGTGGTTAGCTAACATTGTTCCCGTTCCTAAGAAAGACGGAAAAGTCCGCATGTGCGTCGACTACAGAGATTTGAACAAAGCTAGCCCTAAGGATGATTTTCCTTTACCACATATTGATATGTTGGTAGACAGTACAGCAAAATCCAAAGTTTTCTCGTTCATGGACGGATTTTCAGGATACAACCAAATCAAAATGGCACCTGAAGACATGGAAAAAACAGCTTTCATCACCCCCTGGGGCACGTTCTGCTACCGTGTTATGCCTTTTGGACTAAAGAACGCAGGGGCAACTTATCAAAGGGCCATGACTACGCTTTTCCACGACATGATGCATAAAGAAGTGGAAGTCTATGTGGACGACATGATTGCCAAATCAGAAAATGAAGAAGATCACATACAGAATCTGACAAAGTTATTTCAACGCTTACGGAAGTTTCAGCTTCGCCTGAACCCCAACAAGTGTACCTTTGGTGTCTACTTAGGAAAACTCCTTGGTTTCATCATCAGCAAACGAGGAATTGAAGTAGATCCAGACAAAGTCAATGCAATTCAAGAAATGCCTTCGCCCAGAACCGAGAAACAAGTTAGAGGATTTCTTGGACGTCTGAATTACATCTCGAGATTCATATATCTCATGACTGCAACTTGCGCTCCTATTTTCAAACTTCTACGGAAAAATCAGAGTTGCGTCTGGACAGACGATTGTGAGAAAGCGTTCGACAGCATTAAGGAATATCTGCTCGAACCACCCATCCTGTCTCCTCCAGTGGAAGGAAGACCTTTGATAATGTACTTAACCGTCTTAGAAGATTCCATGGGTTGTGTCCTTGGACAGCAAGACGAGACAAGAAGAAAAGAGCATGCCATTTACTACCTAAGTAAGAAATTCACTGACTGTGAATCCCGCTACTCCATGCTCGAGAAGACGTGTTGTGCTTTGGCCTGGGCTGCCAAGCGTCTCCGCCAGTACATGATTCGACATACTACTTACTTGATCTCTCATATGGATCCAATCAAGTACATCTTTGAGAAGCCTGCCTTAACTGGGAGAATTGCCCGTTGGCAGATGTTGTTATCAGAATATGACATTGAGTATCACGCACAGAAAGCCGTGAAAGGAAGCATTCTAGCTGAGCACCTGGCTCACCACCCACTCAATGGTCATGAATCAACCAGTTTCGACTTTCCGGACGAGGACGTCATGTACCTCAAGATGAAAGATTACGACGAGCCGCTACCAGACGAAGGACCTGAGGTAGGATCCCAGTGGGGCTTAATCTTTGACGGAGCTGTCAATGCTTATGGACGAGGAATTGGGGCAATCATTGTTACACCTCAGGGTACCCATATTCCATTTACTGCCAGATTAACTTTCAAATGCACAAACAATGAGGCCGAATATGAAGCTTGCATCATGGGTCTCGAAGAAGCCATGGATCTAAGAATCAAACACTTGGATGTATACGGAGATTCTGCTTTGGTCATCAATCAAATCAAAGGAGAATGGGAAACACGCCAACCAGGGCTAATTCCTTACAAAGACTACGCAAGAAGATTGTTACCATTCTTCGACAGGGTAGATTTTCATCACATTCCTCGTGAAGAAAACAATTTGGCTGATGCATTAGCCACACTCTCTTCCATGATTAGGATAAATCATTGGAATGACATTCCTCGGATCGATGTTATGCGCCTGGATAGGCCCGCTCATGTGTTCACAGTAGAAGCAATCATCGACGACAAACCGTGGTATCACGACATCAAGAAATTTCTTCAAAAGCAAGAGTACCCTCTCGGGGCGTCAAAGAAAGATAGAAAGACTTTGAGAAAGTTAGCTTGTAGATTCTTCTTGAATGAAGATGTTCTGTACAAGAGAAACTTCGACATGGTTCTGCTCAGATACGTTGACAGAAAAGAAGCAGAAATACTCATGAGAGAAATACATGAAGGCTCCTTTGGTACTCACACCAATGGACATACCATGACAAGGAAAATACTGAGAGCAGGATATTATTGGCTGACAATGGAGTCAGATTGCTACCAGTATGCAAAGAGGTGTCACAAATGTCAGATCTACGCCGATAGAATTCATGTGCCACCATCTCTTCTCAACATACTCTCTTCCCCTTGGCCTTTCTCCATGTGGGGAATCGACATGATTGGAATGATCGAGCCAAAAGCGTCCAACGGACATCGCTTCATCTTGGTAGCCATAGACTATTTCACCAAATGGGTTGAAGCAGCTTCATATGCAAACGTTACAAGACAAGTTGTCGTCAGGTTTATCAAGAATCACATCATATGTCGCTACGGCGTTCCTAGCAAGATAATCACTGACAATGGGTCAAATTTGAATAACAAAATGATGAAGGAGCTTTGTGAAGAATTCAAGATCGAACATCACAACTCATCTCCTTACAGACCAAAGATGAATGGAGCTGTAGAAGCAGCTAATAAAAACATCAAGAAAATCATTCAGAAGATGGTCATCACTTACAAAGATTGGCATGAAATGCTCCCGTATGCTCTTCATGGTTACCGTACATCAGTACGTACTTCGACTGGAGCAACTCCTTTCTCCCTTGTATATGGCATGGAGGCAGTCCTACCAATAGAGGTTGAGATTCCATCAATGAGAGTCTTGATGGAAGCAAAATTAACAGAAGCCGAGTGGTGTCAAAGCAGATTTGATGAATTGAACTTAATTGAAGAAAAGCGCATGACAGCTTTATGCCACGGACAGCTATATCAACAAAGAATGAAGAAAGCTTTCGACAAAAAGGTTCGACCTCGCACAATCAAAGAAGGCGACCTTGTACTAAAAAAGATTCAATCTTTTCTCACAGATTCGAGAGGGAAATGGACTCCCAATTATGACGGCCCCTACGTGGTCAAGAGAGCTTTCTCAGGAGGATCCTTAATACTCACGACTATGGATGGAGAAGAATTCACCCGTCCTGTGAACGTCGACGCAGTCAAGAAATACTTCGCCTAAATAAACAAAAGAACAGCTCGCTAAGTTGAAAACTCGCAAAGAGCGACTTAGGCAAAAAAGAGCGTCTCGGTGAATCGAAAACCCGAAAGGGCGATTCAGGCAAATATTAGAGACATAAAAAAAAATATATTAATCAATCCCGGTAGACTTAAAACCCGAAAGGGGTAGTTTACGCAAAAGTTAGGGATATATGGCAAGTAACTGTGTTCAGGACAAACTTGATCATTCAAAATCCATAGCGGAGTATTCATCAGCAGTAGGTCATCTTTTACGAAGCACGAATACAGCGCAACTCGGAGTGGAAGGGAAAGATAACGGTCGTCACGTTTCATCGTAGCCCTTTTCCCGAAAATTACCAATTTCCAACTTTGTAAATACTCCATGGAATCAAGCATTTGGCTGGTTACCATTCCATATATAATAATTTGAGCCTTGTGCTTTTTCTTTGCAATCTAGTCTTATTCAGTTTCTTGAAATGCATTTTAAGTTTAAACAGTCATTTTCTTGAAACAAATGTTTTCATAAAATAAAAATGAATTTACTTGCAAAAATAATGGTGAAATTTCTTTCTAAAAGTTTACAAACAATAGGAAGAATGCAAACAGTTGCTCCGAGAACGGTTGAGACTCCGGGAACCAATATTTCCCCATGAGGTCGCTTTGCGAACATCTCCCGATGACGGATCTTTACTTCAATTCATATTACTTACTTCGGACAGCGGACAACTGATAACCAGATATTCCCAACAGAGTTCGAACTACAAGAAGAGGACATCTTCTGATCGACAAGAATTCAAGTCGTATCTTAGGATTTTACATCCGCGACAATTCTATTCACATTCACTTTACATTTTATCATTTGTCATGATATTCATGCATACATTACATCATAATTGCATAGCCGAATCAGGCTTTGATCCTGTGAATGCCTAAGTCATTTAGGCATGAACTCAAGTTTCCCCTGCAAGTTCCGGAGAAACTTTTTCCTTCGAAACAACAGTTCATACACAAGGATCTCACCAAGCAAGTCAACAGATGGTAGTCTCCCTCAAAGAGATAGTTTGTTCACTTTTGGAATTCCTCAGCCGAGAATCTCCTGCAAAGCGACATTCGACAGTCTTCTTCAGATAAGATGGTATGCTTCACATTTTGGAATTCCCTACAGGTTTGGTATTTCCCCAGCAGGGTCAAGAGGTGCCACTTCTTGTCAAAGAAAAATTCAGAATCTCCCAGCAGATCGACAAATGATTCCCCAGCGGAGTCAGCGAATGATAGTCTTCGTCCAGAAGATAGTTCAGATTCCCCAACAAAGTCAGCAAATGGCAGTCTCTTTCAGCAGAAGACAGTTCGCTCACTTTCTATCATAACAAAGTCAGCAAATGGCAGTCTCTTTCAGCAGAAGACAGTTTGCTCACTTTCTTTCATAACAAAGTCAGCAAATGGCAGTCTCTTTCAGCAGAAGACAGTTTGCTCACTTTCTTTCATGACAGGGTCGACAAATGGCAGTCTCTTTCAGCAGAAGACAGTTTGCTCACTTTCTTTCATGACAGGGTCGACAAATGGCAGTCTTTTCCCAAGAAAAGACAGTTTGTCTGTTAAATACTCAAGAGATCGACAAATGGCAGTTTCTTCGAACAGTTTGTCTGTTTCTGGGATGTTTAACTCCCCACAGAGTCGATGAATGGCAGTTTTCCTCTTAGGAAAACAGTTCGTTGATTCCCCAGGCATCAGTTGACGAATGGCAGTTTTCACCCCGAAAACAGTTCGTCCGCCTTCAAACAAAGTCATTAGCCCCTCAAAAGATCATGAGGCCATATGACATTCTTTCAAAGACGTCAAGTCAAAAGGGAAGATGGTGAAGTTTCTTTACAGCCGTCAAATGGCATCTTACCTCCAAGCGCTGGTAAGAAGTTTGACGAGGAAACAAACCTTTGAAGTTTCTTTACTACCGTCAAATGGCATCTTATCTCCAAGCGCTGGTAAGAAGTTTGACGAGGAAACAAACCTTTGAAGTTTCTTTACTACCGTCAAATGGCATCTTATCTCCAAGCGCTGATAAGAAGTTTGACGAGGAAACAAACCTTTGAAGTTTCTCTACAGCCGTCAAATGGCATCTTACCTCCAAGCGCTGGTAAGAAGTTTGATGAGGAAACAGACCTTTGGAGATTTTCTCTTTATCTGAGATATTGTCCAAACGCAACTGAGACCAGTTTCGAGATTTGGACATCCGGAACGAGAGGAGGTTGTTTACCTTTTTCTAAGTATCAACACTTAGTTAAAGAAGATGGATTGCGCATCCTATACTGCCATCCATTCGCCAGAATCCACATCAAGTATTTCTGCAGGAGTTTGTCTCCTCATCCCCCGCCAAGTGCGACAACGGGATCAAGTCATGCAAAGATTTTTATCAATTACAACATCTCAGGAGCGCCCAAAATTCGGGCATTCCTCGATATTTAAGTCTCTTTTACACCGGAAAGATCGAGATATCAATCTCTCTCCCTCCAGATAAAAGAAACTTAAATAGGGGCATCTGTCATACCCTAATTTTTGACCCCCCTGAGATGGCATATCTTCAGGATTTTTCATCAGGTCAAGACAAGTTCCCAGAGCAGTTACTTCTCCATCTGGTATCTAATCGAGGATGCTCAAAGACAAGAAAGCTCAGGCAAAGGATCAATCAATACAAGGATTAGTCCCTAATACAATCATGGGGCTCAAGGACTTCATTTTTCTCATCTATGATTGATTAGACATCCAGTCATCTGAGTACAGGTTTACTCAGGTCACCAAACTAGGGTTTTGAGCCTATCAAGGACTGAAATCAGGGATCACATTTGGGAAGCCCTAAAAAACCTCAGGGGATCATTCAAAGACATCAATCATCTTCAAATATCTCATATTACAAGATCCACCGGACATCACACTTCAATTCAAAGTCTACAGTCATTATTTTCACATGGTCGACAAATTAGGGTTTTGACCTAATTCACCAAGATAGTGGACTTTTAATCAGGGCATGAATCCAAAACTCAAGACATGATTCAAGAATCTCTACTACCTCAATATAATCCATTTACATCATTCATTTGAGGAGAAGATCTTGTTTCTACACAAAAGCCCAAAAATTCACTTTGTCAGGGAAAAGTCAACTGTGAAGGATCATCATTGACTTTTAAGGTTTTTGGTCAAATAATGATTTTCAAAGATCAATATCATCAATATATGGATGTCAAAGTCATTTGACCAAAGAAATTCAAAGAAATTCATCAAGGAACAAAAAGTCGGGAATTAGGGTTTTTGAAGGCATGGTGAGAACTCAAAATTTCACCTACACAACTCAAAAAACTTCCAACATGAAAGTTGTAGATCTTGCAAAATAAAACAACATCTTACAAGGGAACTTTTTTCAAAAGATCAACCATTTATGAAGTTTTGGAAATTTTGAAGTTTAGGTCATAAACACTTAGAAATTTTTCTAAGTGTTTTAACCTAGTTTTCATCCAACTTTGGGCTCATTTTTCACAAATTTCCCAAATGATTCTGAAGAAGACATAAACTAATGATTTGAAGTAGATGTTTAGGGCTTTCCAAATTGTGTTCAACCTTCTCCAAATTCAATTTGAGCTAGGAGTTATGCTTGTTCAAAGTTGGCCTCATGAAGTAAAATTATAGGTCATGTGCAAATTGGAACTTTGCAATTTTGTGCATTTTGCTTCATGAATGGATGCTACACGACCCATAACATGTCTGAAACAATACCATGCATTCATTTTCACCATGGCATGAAGATTGAAGAAGATTCCCAAAAGCAAGAACATGTGATTATGTAATCATTACTTTTGAGAATTTATGATAAGCAATGATTCACCAATTGGAATCTTCTCCTAAGCCAATAGAAACTTGCTACATATCAGAAATGTTCCCTAAGATCCTGCAAGATCAATGGATAGGGGAAGCTAGCCCGAAAATGCATCATTGCATTTTGGAGATTCTTTGAATTTCTTCATGGCTAAGAAACCAAACTCACTACACTAAGCAAGCTCACCACAGCCAATTGATCTGCATCCATTTGCCTATAAATAGAGGCCTCATTCTCATTCAGAAAACACACCAAAGCAACAGAATTCTTGCTTTCTCTTTTCTTTCTTCATACTTAGTTTTTTCAAAGGTCCTTTGGCAAGAAGACTCGGATTCTTCAAACCAAAGCTCTCTCTTTGAAAATAAGTATTCAAACACATTGAGGGAGGCATTTGGAGGTGATCCAAACCTCTGGAACACTGCTGGGCGTGGAGAATCATCATCTCCACCTCTCATTTGGAGCACTTGCAGTTGGAGGACCACAGAACAATTCAGGAGGTTTCAAGCCAAGCCAATCATCCAGGCACACTCCTCAGGTCATAGTGAAGCTAACCAGATGGCTGCAGCTCATCTGTAACTCCAAATTCAACAACCTCCATGTTCACTTGAAGCTGAAATCGAGGGAGGTCCATAGAGCAATTCAGGAGGATTCAAGCTCCAATAAGCATCCAGTTAGCATCATTGAGTCTCAGGGAAGCTATTGAGATCATTCATTCAAGCCCAGGTGGTCTCTATCATCCTCACGACCTCCATTTTCAGAGGTAAGTTTCTGAACCTCACTTCTCTAATTTAAGTACTCTTTGTGAAATAGCTCGATTCTATCTTGTTCAGCATCATCAGAGGATTGAAAACCCTCTATCATCATCCATTTATCTTTCAGTATAGTCATTTAATTTGATTTTGAAATTTTAGGGTTCTTCACGATTTCTGGTAAATTAGTTAGATGTAGTTAATATTAATTCATGTTAGTTACATATTTAGAATCGTGAGTGAATTTAGAGCAAGTTTCATGTTTACATCATTGCAAATGGTTGAGAGTTGAGAGAGTTCAGAAATTTGAATTGATGGAGCTTGAGGTTGAAGACGAAGATGGAGGGTGGCGCCATTTTTCAAATCTCTGAGCGAAGTTTGTTTTATTTTTAATGATAGGCGTTTCCTTAACGAATGAATAACTTGCCCTAGTGGCCACACATGCGCTCTTAGTCTCCTCATGCCCAAGGTCTGGGGTTCGAATCCCCCTCGCCTCAGACCTTTTGATTTTATTTTCTTTTTTCCACTCTATGCACTAGACAACACACATATTGCAATGAAATGCCCTCTATAACACCATGCGCGCGTTGGCTGGTTGGTGTGTGTTTTGATTGTTGGCTTCAAGGGCGTGGGTTCAAACCATGGTGAGGCCAAAATATTTTTTTTATCACTTTTCCTTTTCATTTTCTTCACAACTTCACATAATTAATTCACTTATCAAATTAAATCATTTTCACTTCATTTTTCACACACTTTTTATTTAACATATCTATTTTGTGAATAATCAAAAAAATCATAAAAATATTATTTATTTCATGTATTTTTATTAGGTTTAAAATAGTATGTTTTAGGTGTTTTCTTAAATACTTTAATACATATTTTCACTTTGTTTTAACCTAAATCATTTTGTAAATAAAGTTTATGATAAAACCCTAATTGTTTAGGTCTTAATTAAGTAAAAAATCTTTATTTTTACTTTAATTAAGTTGACTTTTGTCAATTCTCAAAACTGTTTTCAATCTCCGAATAAATCAAATGATTAGGGTTTTCAAACAACAAAACCTTGTATCATTCAAAATCATTTTCAATTGCTTTTACACCAGTACTGTAAAGTACTGGGCCTCTAATAGAGTGTAAGTCCCAAAAACCTTCTCTTCTTAGCTTGTTTTCAAAACTGTATTTTCAAAATCTTCTTTCTGTTTTCAAAACATTCTTCTGGTATTTGAAGGGCATTATTCCCGGTGAAACTCTTCAGATACCTATGTGACCTTTGTCCATCTTCACTTCTTCTGTTTTCAAAAACCATTAACTGTTTATCATATATTCAACTGTCATCAACAAAACAACAAAAATTACTGTTGAGGCTCTGTACATACTTCTTCAATGGCCTCCACTCCATCCAGGTTAGGCTTTACAAGCTTTCAATTTACAGTCTTTATTTAAATTACTGTCAAATATAAACTGTGCATATATATATTAGTTTAGAACTACGTTTGAGTATAAACCTTAGGACAGTTAAACTATATATATATTATAGGAATATGGCCTAGGATTGAGAATGTCTTCCCGGTGAAGGCTCTTTCCTAATTAGAGATCTGTAGTTCAAACCCCCAAGATGAATTATTCCCGGTGAAACATCTTGGAAAAAACCTTAGAATCAAAATAAATAGGACACATCCACCCAAAGAGGAATTATTCCCGGTGAAACCTCTTACCCATTTGCTTAGAGCCAAAATAAGTTCAAAACTACATAGCTTTCTCTTGTGCTATAACAAGGACCCTCGATTAGCCTCCTCTTGGGCTTTGTACAAGGACCCACAGGCTTCTTAAAAGCATTTCCAGCTTCCTCTTGAGCTTGTATACAAGGACCCATCAGGTTTCTTATAAACATAGGAACAGGTCTTTAGCCACCTTTTAGCCTACCCTGGTGAGTTTCTTCCAATTTAAACCAGACTTTAAACAAGCTAAGTTTGTCTCAATTTTGCATTGAGTACACCTTTTGGAATGAGAGACATGGACAGTCTCTGTCACCCTTATCTTCATCAATCTTCCTTAGCAGAGTCTAGGATCCATGCTTTGGGTCATCCTCAGCATTGAGTCAGCCTTCATCTTGGGCTTTAAACAAGAAGTCTCCATTAGATAATCTTTCTGCCATTCATTTTCAACAAAACCCCTGGAAAGGGTTAGCCTCCAAAGTCAATTAAAATCAACCTCCATAAATCCCTGGAAAGGGTTAGCTTCCACACATTCTTTCATTTTTAATATAAACCCCTGGAAAGGGTTAGCCTCCAAAGTCAATTAATAAAAAATGTCAAAAAAATAAAGATTCATTTCTCTTAGGAGATAATTTCCCCAAAAGAGTCAAAACCCCTGGAAAGGGTCAGCCTCCAAAAAACATGATAAAGTCAGTCTTTTAACAGACAAATTCACCAGCTGAGTCAAAATCCCTGGAAAGGGTTAGCTTCCAAAGAAAAACAGTCTTTCAATAAATAAAATCTCCTCAGTAGAGTCAAAACCAACAAAAACAGTTAGCCTCAACCTTGGGCTTCATACAAGGCACCCAAACAATAAAACTCCCCTGTTAAGAGTCAGCCTCAACCTTGGGCATTGTACAAGGCAGATAATAGAGTCTCCCCAGTGAGTCCTTCATCATTCAGTAGCCACAACCTTGGGCTTTGTACAAGGCAGATAAACCATACTTTCATGTGTCAAAGATTCCTAACACCTAGGATCTTTTCCCCTTAGAGTCATCTATACTCAATTCATTTATTTAAGAGTCTGCCACAACCTTGGGCTTTGTACAAGGCAGAAAATAATGTTTTCCCTAGCTAGAGTTAGCCACAACCTTGGGCTTTGTACAAGGCACATAAAATAGAGTCATTCATTCAATTATCCTCAACGGTTAGCCACAACCTTGGGCTTTGTACAAGGCACGCAAATAGAGTATCCCTAAATAAGAGTCAGCCTCAATTCTGGGCTTTGTACAGAACACAAAAATACCCTGTAATTAATTCCCAGTGGAGTCATCTCCCAGAGTCAATAATATTAATTAATCAATCAAAAAGCCTCAAGTTTGGGCCTCATACGAGCCAGCTAAAGTCAAATCTTTTATACAGTAGATAGACATAGCTTATCTCTATAGAGAGATATTTTTACTACTCTACCACATTCAAACAAACAAACATTTCAATTTCAATTTCAATCAAAGTCTCCCATTTAGGACTCTGAAAGACATGCTCTGGCACATCCCCAGACTTGTACACTTTCCCTAATTTGGATGAGCACCTTTCTTTCATTTTAGAGGCACGATGGCTGTCATACTTGATCAACCAAGTAGACTCCCCTCTCGAATGAAATGAACCCAGTTATTCTGTCACTCCTTTAAATGTTTGTGGTAGAATAGTACAAATACCTCTCTGTAAAGATGATTTCATGTCTCTTTACTGTAAACAGAGATTTAATTCCAAGCTTCAACCTTGAGCTTCAAGCAAGGCACCAAAAACAAGTAATTTCCCTAGTTAGTTCCCCGAACTACATTAAGCTCTGACTTCCACTAGGGATATGTAGGCATGAGGTTCACAAGGAATCTCAGCGAGCTAATAAAATACCAAAAATAGTCAGTCTGTCTATCTGTCTGTCTTTTCAAATCAAATCAATTCCTTCTCCTAACACAAAGGAGAAACTTTCCCAATCATTAGCAGCAAACACAATCACAAATGACACAGAGAAGGTTCCTGTAGAGAACTACAGATATGTAGGGTGTTTAAACACTTCCCTATGTATAACCGACCTCCCGGACTCCAGAATTTCTAGTCTAGGTGAAATCCCCACACTTAGCAAACTCCTAGGGTTTAGTTGAGATCTTTTTTTCCCTTTCCTACTCGTAGGACAAATAAGAAAGTTCGTGTGATATCGTAGGAAGAACTGAAATAAAATTCATCCCACCACGGGCGCATTCTCCTTCCAAATTTCGCGTGAAGGGTTTAGCGTGCCGTCCTCCCAAGTGAAACGGGGAGGTAAAAGAAAACGACACCACATTGATCATGCGAGAAACTCAAGCAAGAACCAGTTATGTGGAGACCTATAGAGCTTACTGCTATTTCCTTGATAAAAAGCCAAATCCTCCTGGTTGAAGGATGGATACTCCAATACTGCTCTCTTTCATGCAAGTATAAGACAGAGGAGGAACCAGAACTCCATATATTATATCACTAATAAAAATGGTGAATGGATTAATCAACCTAATAAAGTCATTAACATTTTTCTGGAATTCTATAATGACCTATTGGGGAATGATATGGAAGACCGTATTAAATTTAACAGATCGGTTATGAGCATGGGATGGAAATTAAATCAAGGGCAGCATGAGTACTTGATGAGACCCTATCTGGTAATGATATGAAAACGATTATATTCCGTAGTCTTGGTCAGAAAGCTCCAGGCCCTGATGGCTTTAGTAATTATTTCTTCCAGGATAACTGGGACATTATATGCCTTAAGGTGAGCAAAGCAATATTGTCATTTCTTAATTATGGCCTCCTGCTAAAAGAAATCAATACAACCCATCTAACTCTCGTCCCAAAAGTGAAATAACCAAACTCAGTGAGTGATTACCGCCTTATAGCTTGTTGTAATGTCTTATACAAGATAGCCACAAAGGTTATATGTAGAAGACTTAAAGAATTTATTCCGGGTCTAGTTGCTTAAAACCAAGGAGGATTTATCGAAGGTCGATTTATTGCTCACAATATCATGATTTGTCAAGACCTTGTGAGGCACTATGAGAGGAAGTCAAGCAAGCCTAATTTCATGATCAAGTTAGACCTTAGGAAAGCTTATAATACCATTGAATGGGAGTTCATAAAATAAATGTCGAAAGCCTTCAACTTTCCAATTAAGTTCACCTCTCTTATCATGGAATGTATTAGTACTCCCAAATTTTCCCTTATGATAAATGGTACTATGCATGGCTATTTTAGTCCTAGAAGAGGCCTAAGGCCATGGGACCCTATGCCCCATTTGCTGTTTTTTCTAAGCATGAAATATCTCTCTAGAATCATGAACAGGATTGGTCAACTAGCCAATTTTAATTTTCATGAAAGATATGGTGATTTGAAGCTTAACCACTTAAGCTTTGCTGATGATGTGTTTTTATTCTCTAATGGGGATTTTATGTCAATACATTACATGTTGCAAGGTCTTAAACTATTCTAAAAATCTTCGGGTCTTTACCCAAATGAATCAAAGTCAGAGATCTACTATTGTGGCATGTCTGAAATGGACATCTAAAGAATAGTGGATGTTTCAGGATTCAGGAAAAGTGAGCTCCCCTTCAGATATATGGGAATACCTATTAACTCCAAAAGAATCTCAACAAAAGAGTGTCAAATTACGACTGATAAGCTAATTGGTCGTATTAGAACTTGGAGTTCGAGGAATCTTTCTTTTGCAGGTCGCAACATCTTAGTCAATTATATGTTACTAACGATCCACACATATTGGAGCCATATTCTTATCATCCCTAAGAGAGTTTATTAATTCCATGGTTTTTTCATTGGCATAATTTTGTTGAAATGGTTCTTAACTAATGTTGAACAATATATTGTAACATCCTGTTCTGCTGTCAAAACAGGTTTTACTGTTATATGTTTGGACAGATGTTCTGCCAGATGTTATGACATTCTACACCAGAACATCCTGACAGTTCAGACTGTTTTTTTAAACCTTGAAAGATTTTATTGAAAAATATGAGAATCTATAATATTCAAATAATCATTACAGGCGCAGGCAATCAAGGGATGATTAGGACAAATGCATATTAGTGTCTGTTTTTAGAAAAAGAATTTTTGAGATTTCTTTTTGAAAATTAAGATTTTATTTTACTTTATTTGTTCCTAAATTGTAGAAAGATCTTGCAGCTGTTTTAGAAAAGAGAAGATTGGATTCAGATTGAAGTCCAAGCCCATTCTACAAGTATCTATACAAAGGAACTTGGAAAACCTAGTTTGCCAAGCTTTCTTGTAAGGAAAACTGTGGGAGCAATAAGGGTTGTTGTTTTGGGAGTTCCTCAAGCTCTTCATATTTTCTGTTTATTTGTGTCACTCATGTATCTTCTGATACATTGAGGTGGACGTGTGTTATCACTTTTAAAGTTTTTAAGCAAGAGAGTTGATTGTTGTTCTTGATCAAAGCTTTTAAGTAAGATCAAGTATTTCTTAGTTAGGGTCCTTAACTAAGTATTTTGTTTATTGGAAAGTGTAATCTTTCTATTTGGGTTCCCTTGGTCACAGGGTGTGTGATTGTTTTATCACTACGATGATTGGAAGTGGGATGGCGATTTCTTATGTCTAGATGTCGACTTCTAGGAAGAAGTAGTGTTAGGTAGTGATTAGGCGAGAAGTTGTAAATGGGGGTGTTTAGCTTTGAACTAACACTATTGATAGTTGACTTCCTTCTTGGCTTGGTAGCCCCCAGATTAGGTGTTGTTTACACTGAACTGTGTTAATAATTTTTGTGTTATTTATCTTTCTACATTAAGTTTTTCAGTTTGATAATTGTGGTGTAAGTAAGCAGATGTTATAAGATCTGTCTTGACATTGTGTGGTGTTATGACATCTGTCTTGACATCTTTTGTAAGTGCCAGAATTTTAGAGTTATTAGAGACATAACATCCATATACAAAACCTTTCTTTGGACATGTAAAGCAATATCTAATAGTCTTGGAAAAAAATTGGGATGATTAGTGTAAACCAAAGAATGCAGGAGGTCTCGAATTCCAAAATAGTCTAATTTAGAACAAGGCTGCTATTAGAAAACATGTTTGGGCAATATCAGATAAAAAGGAAAATATTTGGGTCAAATGGGTGCATTAAGTGTACATAAAAGAATATAATTGGGAAGCCTACAAATCCCCCGTCAAAGCAATTGGTATTAGAAGAAGATGGGGGATGTTAAGAATCAAATCAAAAACAATACAAATATGCAAACCTTCTTCACTGGAGGTTACTAAATCACACAAGGCGGCAAACTTTTCAATGGTAATGTGGAGAAAAAACATTGGTCTAAGAAGGTTTGGGCTAAGTTCGACACTCCCAAGCATAGTTTTATGATATGGCTTGCGGTTCAAAATAGATTGAAAACAAGATAAAAACTAAAGAAGATGGGCGTAATTGATAGAACTAACTGCCTGCTGTGTGGAAACCATGATGAAACCATCAACCACCTCTATTTTGAATTTGAGTATAGTAAAAGATGCTTGGAGCAGATCAAAAGATTTTTGGGGTGGCATGCAAATATCAGTAACCTCCAAATGGAAATAAGATGGATAATAGAGCTAAACTGAGCAAGTTATGAAATATGCTTTTCCTACAATGATATCAGCGTTAGTCTATAAGATATGGCGAAACCGGAATGATGCTTTGTGGAATCATAGGTTAGGAAGACCATCTGTAGCAGGTCAAACGATTAAGGAGTCTTTCAAGAATAGTGTTGCTTGCAGCAAGGCCAAACAAGCTAATCTAGTTGATAGAAATTTATACCTTAGGTTATAAGTGTTTGGTGTAAGAATTCAGGCTCTTTGAGGTCTGAAGTTGTATGAAGTGTTTATTTAGGTTTTAATATAGTCTTGCTGATTTATAAAAAAAAAATCACTAATTTTGATAGAACAACCTTGATGTGTTGAATTTTTTTAACTATTTTTATTTTTCTAAATTCAAGTGGCATCCCCATGAAAATTGTTATAATAAACGTGGAAATCCATTTTATTTTAATAAACAATAATCATATTATCTGATTATTAAAATGAGTGTGGGAGTTATTTAAATAAACTATTATATTAAAAATTAAAAATCTCAAATACATCAATAACATTAAGAACCAAAATTCAAATTATTTAATCTATCAATTATGTTGGAATAATAAATATTCTCTAGCCATTCCATGTGAACTTCTTTCTTCTTCTTCACTAGATCTTTCTCTCACAAACTTCCCTCGTGTAGCCCTGGTCCTCTTCACGTGTATTCTCATCAACAACGCCGACGTTCTTTTGATAGACAGATTATCACCTTAACAAGATCGTCCTTAAAGGCGTGCAAAGCAAACAATCGTACATGATTCCAAATTTGTAAGGGTTAAACTATAGTTAAGCAAGACCTCATAAAATATTCATTAAATTAAATCATAATTAAATAGGGCATCTATTTGTTATGCTATAGTTAAGTTATCGCTAACATACACACGACCTTCAAAAATTTGAAACAACAATAATATCAAGTTGTGGAGCACATACTCTGACACGAACATTAGAGCACAGCATGACACAGACACTCTGACATCGATATTGTCAATATTAGGAAAGATTGATAGAATAATTAAAAGCATTTTTGAAGAATTATTAAGAGTTCAAACACAATAATATGATGTGTGAAAACAAAGAACAATGATAAACAAAATAAATAGTCTTTAGCAAAAATAAGTATATGCATTAAGACATCAATTTAACTTTGCAGAAGAAAAAGTAAAGACAATAAACACAATAACTTGTATATCTAACTCGATCAAATGATCTACTTTGAGGAAGAAAGTAGCTCTCTGACTAACTATACTTTCAAATTTTGTAACACAACTAGTAACAAACCCATGTATTGACACGAGTTCTGGTACGAGACGCGCATTGGTTTCAAATGTATATTTTTTTAACGAGCTCTCTGACTACTTGAAGTGATATTTTTTAATGGGCATTTGTTTCATTAATTAAAACCGTTAGATTAATGAAAATCAATGGTTAAGATTTGAAGTAAGTCTTCTACACTTACTCTTGGATAGGGGTGGGAATAGGCCAGGCCAACTAACAGGGGCCTACGGCCTAGCCTACACAGGCCCATGTCAGGCCAGGCTTTTTTTATAAATAGAAAATGCCTAGGTTTTTTTATAAGCCTATTTAGATAAAAAGGCTAGGCCTCAGGCCATGAAAAAAGCTTTTTAAGCCTACCAGGCTGACCTCTTTAAATAAATATGAGTAAGTTTAATATTATTATTATATTTTATTTTTACTTTGAATTAAAATACAAAAAATAAGTTTATTTATCTAGAAGAACTTGTGAAAATAAGTTGAAAAAAAATTATGAACAATGTCATAAGTCGTTTTCATAAGTTCTCTCAAACAAATAGTATCACATAACTTATGTTAATAGGTAAATTTGAATAAGTCAATGAAATAAGCATTTAGTCTCGTTGATTTTGTAATTTGCAAGTCTATTTAAACATTAGTTAAATTTCTTATTCACAAATGTTCAAATAAAATAGGCTTTTATATAGGCTAATAGGCCAAACAGTCATTCGAAAAGGCCAGGCTTAGGCCTAAAATTAAGCCTATGATAGGCAACAGGCCAGGCTTAGGCTTTGAAATATTTAGCAGGCCAGGCTCAGACTTGGCATAGCCTAGCTCGGTCCAGCCTATTCCCACCCCTGCTCTTGGAGTAAATCTCTCTCTCTCTCTCTCTCTCTCTCTCTCTCTCTCTCTCTCTCTCTCTCTCTCTCTCTCTCTCTCTCTCTCTCTCTCTCTCTCTCTCTCTCTCTCTCTCTCTCTATATATATATATATATATATATATATATATATATATATATATATATATATATATATATATATATATATATATAAACCAATATCTAATATAGGAAGAAAACACAATAACCATTTCATCCATAATCACTTCACCATTGAAGACCAAATACGTAAAAGTAAATGTTGGTTCCCAAAAATTCAAAACCTAAACAGATAAAATAAAAGAGAATATGTTATTAATATTGTTTTCTTATAAAAAAACTAAACTTAGGGTTTAAGGGAGAATAAGTTAATAACAAAAACTAAATTAAAAAATTCACATGGAAATCATTTTGAATCCAACCACCACCACACCCGCCGTCAAAAAACATGTTGTCGCTGCTATAGTCTACCACTGTCAAACTGCCTATCGCCAGAAACGCCATAGCCACCGCCATAATTTCGTAGATCTAAGTAGAGAAGCTTAAAAGAACACAAATCTTGAACCCTGTATTAAAAAACATAACTTGAAGAAGCTGAAAAATGGTTAACTAAAAAAATAAACAAAAAGTGGAAGAAAGTAGACAGAAGCAGAAATTTGTAATTATATAACCAAAAGTTTATTTGTTTAATCAAAGATGCATAACTTTAGAAATGAAGATTGAAGAAAATATTTGTGACTAGACGTTAGAGATTTCTGAAATGATGAAACTGCATGAACAGAAAAGAAAGCAAACATTGGGAGAAGGTAAACCATTTTTCTGCTACAGGTCAAAATGAATTGATTATGGAGAAAAAGCTAGAGTTGGAAATTGAAATAAAAAATAATGAAGTAGAAGAAATATAGGAAAGGCGAAGTAAATACAACATTGCAAACAAAGTAGGTATGTCCGGTCTCCTCCTACATATTTGATGGGAGAGAAGGTTAATAAAATATAATTGATATTTTTGAAAAACAAAGGAAAAGGAAAGGAAGAGGCAAGCTGGGAGTATGAGAAACAAAATGGAAAGTTGGTCGTTGAGATAGTACACGTGGATGGGTTTATTGGCAAGATGGCAAATATGGAAAGAAAATTAAATTTTCTTATATGATAGATATTACAAATGAGTTACAAGAAAATACTCATCGAATTCCTAAGAACAAACTCTATTTTCTACCAAATTGCTTCTCAATCTTTAGAACTCTCTATATATGAATTACAAAATCCTAAGGTGTTTAAAAGTGTTTCTCAGTTCCTCTTTAAAAATAAATATGTGCATTAAGACATCAATTTAACTTTGCAGAAGATAACATAAATAAAATAAATATAATTCGATCAAACGGTCTACTCTAAGGAAGAAAGTAGCTCTCTGATTCACTATACTTTCAAAAGTTGTCACAAAATATTACAATTGAGTTACAAGAAAATAGTCATTCAAATTCATAAGAACAAAATCTATTTTCTATCAAAGTATTTCTCAATCTCTATAACTCTCTATATATGAATAAAAAAATCCTAAGATATTTAAAAGTGTTACCCAATTCCCCTTAGATATTTCTAAGGATTTCTCAAATTCTACGAATACACTCTTAAGAATTTAATATTTCCTCTTTAAGATTACCACTAAGATTCCCAAACCCTTCTCATTGTCTTCAACTTTAAATTTACGAAGGTTATGATAACAAGAATGTAAGAGATGCATATTATAACTGTTGAGACCACACAATTCTATAACAAGCCCAAAACTCATCCCAAGAATATTGAATAGGATGACAAAAAACTTAAATCATCGTGGATCAACCCGAAACCCGCTGATAACTTGATTTGATTCTCATTTTTCCCTTGATCCAGTTATTGATTTTCCTCCAAATTTGTCCTTTCCAAGGTAACTGCATAATAAAAACTTCTACTTTTAATGGTTTAAGGTTAGATTCTTAAAAAGTAACATGAATTAATTTTTCGGTTTTTAGATTCTTTTTAATAAATACTCTAAAAGCTTTGCTAGACGTGGAATATCCTAGGAATACGCCTTCAGAAGCTTTTGCATCAAATTTTCCGAGGTTATCCTTCTCGTTATTAATGATGAAGCATTTGCATCCAAAAACCTGTAAGTGATATATATTTTGCTTTCTTCATTTTTATAGTTCGTTAGGCTTCTACTTTAGAATTTGTCTTATGAAGACACGATTCATAATATAGCAAGCAGTGCATTAGTCAAGAAATATTTAAGAAGATTAGTCTCATTGAGCATTGTCCTTGCAAACTCTGCTAGAGGTCCATTTTTCCTATCTACTACCCCGCTGTGTTGGTGAGTTTGTGGAATGAAAAATGTATACCGAATACCATTCTCATTTTTGAATTTTTGAATTCCTCATTTTGGAATTCTCCACCATGGTCACTTATTATGGATGCAATGCTTACTCCTTTTTTCGTTATGGATAACCTTGGCTAGTTTCAGAAAGGCAACAAACATGTCTCTTTTTTATATAAGAATAATTTCTAGGTATAGCGAGAGTAATCATCCAAAATTACAAGAGTATAGACGTTTCCACCTAGACTTACGGTTCTAGATGGCTCAAAAAGGACCATGTGAAGTAGTTGTAAGGGACGATTAATAGAAATAATATTTTTAGCTTTAAAAGAGACTCTTACTTGCACGACCTTTTGGCATGCATCACACAATCTATTTTTTTCAAAATGTAAGGTTTGTAAACCGTCTACGAGATCTTTTTGGAACAACTTATTCAATTGATCCATATGGATGTAAGCTATTCTCATGTGCCTTAGACAAGGTTTATCCTCGTTACTTATAAGACATACATCATTTGAAAGATTTTATTTAAATTCGTTGTGTAGGTATTTCTACTTATTAAGCTTGTAAATAGAGTTTCGTTTGATTTAGATTTTATGACCCTCCAACTAGAAGAGTCAAACGTTACACTATTACCTTTGTCACATAATTGACTTAATTTAAGTAAATTATGCTTACGCCCATTAACTAAGAAAATTACTTCCCCTATCATTGGACTGGGGGACTTACCAACGGTACCAACCCTAGAATTTTTACCTTATTATCATCTCCATAAGAGATGAAACCTCCTTATTTAGGAAAGAAGGTGGAGAATAGACTTTTGTCACTTGTGATATGCTTTAAATAACCGCTATCAAGATACCATTTGGTGTTTGAGACTGAAATGCATTCCTTCAAAAAAATAAGGTTAGGTATTAACTTTAGGTACCCATATCATCTTATTTGTCTTAGAGATATAAGAATTTACAAGGGAAATGTATTTTTTTATTTGTGTTCACTATTTTCTATAAGAATATGAAGGATGATATCCTTATTCTTTTTCTCGTAACTCTTCTAAATGAAACATAACATAGCAATGTGTCCTTCTTTACTATAGTAGTTTCATTTTAAGATTTTACAATAAGAAGTGGTCTTGAAATTACAAATTTTATCAAAGTTTTTACTATTATTATTTAGTTCATAGCTAAGGTCGGCTTCGTTGTAAGAGGCTCTTTAATTTCCTAAAAAAATATTCAAGTTATCTCTTCCTTTTCAAATCATCTCATTTGTTACCTTTGCCCAATATTGAAAGATTGGATAGAAAACCGTTACAAGTCATTAAAATGTTGTCTTAATCTTTTAGTTAATCGTTTAGGCCTTCTCCAATCGATTTTCTTAATGCCCCAAACGACTGGTCGGTTCAAAAAAAGTATTTCCAAAAGTTGGCTTTAAGGCCCCAATCAATTGGGTAGTACAAAAAAGCCTTTTGAATAGAGTAGACAGTTTCTTAATCACTTCGCTCAACCTTGAAAACATTTTCAAGAGATAAAAGAGGTTAAAAATACTTTTAAGTGTGTGTGTGTGTGTGTGTGTTTGTGTGTGTGTGTGTGTGTGTGTGTGTGTGTGTGTGTGTGTGTGTGTGTGTGTGTGTGTTTTGTGAGTTTCCTTGGTACTTAGGAGTTACTTCCTTACTTTTACAAAACTCTGGTCACTCAGACCTTTACAACCTGGCGAGCTTTCACACTTCCTATCTTTCATAACTCTAAAGCTTCCAAGACTTTTTGCTCTATATCTTGATCATATAAGAACTTCAATAGAATCTCGAGTCTCTTTTCTTGATAACACTTGAGATGTTTTTCCATTTTGATCACCATCATTAGAGAGTTGAAAGTTATTGCCACCAACATCAACAATCATTTACGCTGTCGTCATAAAAACTTGAGAAATTATCTTTTGCGAGATTATCAAATTTATACCTACAAGCACATGGATTTGCACTCCATGCTTTGTTTAAGGAGAAGGAAGATAACATAAGTCATGTAGAGGCTAGGGAAGATGCATATAGACTTTGAGTTGAAAAGGCATATTTCTCGATGACAAAGAAGTAGAAAATGAAAAAAATCAAACTTTTACACATTGACTGAAGGTTCCTTATCTACATGCAACAAAATTTGAAGCAAGAGAAGTGTGCGTGTGTGTGGCCTAGTGGTTAAAGCTTGGGTCTTGAGGGTGTGCTCCCCTTAAGGTCTCAGGTTCAAATCCGACTAGGCACAAATTGCCTATTAAAAAAAATTTTGAAGCAAGAGAAAAAAGAAATATAATAATAACATATAACACTTATGAAAGCTCTAACATAAAGTATCCTCTTTAGCTAGGGAAGTGAGACGCCAAGCTAATGACATTAAACGAGCATTGGATATGAGGCAACCCATCAAAACCATGTTTTCAATTTCATTTTAATTTGTATTGTTATTATAGTAGAATATATTTTATTATTAGAGAAAAATAGATTAAGTTTGGGAGTAAAAAGTTGATTTTCAAAGAAAAATGGCAAAAATGAAAATATTGCAAAATGTGCAAGTAATATCGTTGTGCCCCTTATGGTAACATTGCAATCTTAACTTTTTGATTTACAGTGCGCCGCTCTCCAATCCTACCACGACGTGAATATACAATTGATATATAGTTGTTATTGTCGAAATTGTAACACACCCTTACTTGTAACGACATAATTACTTTATTTTTTATCCGTTGAACACTGCGTTGTAACACACCCTTAGAGTCCGTTTGGTGCGCAGGATAAAAGATAGGATAGGATATTTGTATCATATCCTATTTCAATCCAGTGTTTGCTGACACAACAGGATAGGATAGGTTAATACTGAAACTTATCCTATCATGTATCACTAGTTCAAATTATTATCCTGAATATGAGCTGGGTTAGAATCTGACAGGATAGGATAAGAAAATAATTTACTAATTTACTCCTATAAAATATAATTTAAAATAAAAAATTAAATATGACAAAATATAAATAAAAATTAATTTGATATTAAATTAAAAATATTAATAATTAATTTAATAAAATAAAAAAATTAAATATTTAAAAATAAAATAATTATTAAAATTTTAAAAATATGAATTCTAATTTTATTTTTTATCAAATTAAATATATGTTCTTGCAAGGATAATTTTGTCATATATATATATATATATATATATATATATATATATATATATATATATATATATATATATATATATATATATATATATATATATATATATATATATATATATATATATATATATACACGAGAATTCATGATCTTTTTCAAGAAAAATTAAAATTATTTACTTAATAGTGTCAATGAATTTTTTTTAATTATAATTTCTTTTACCAATTTACAAATTTTATAAAATAATTTTTAAAAAATATAGTTGTTTTACAAGGGTATATACATATATATTATTTGAAATTATTTACTCAATAGTATCAATGAGTTTTTTTTAATTATGGAAGATATTATTTTTTATCATTTTATTAATTTTAAAATATTTTACAAAATACTTTAGAAAAATATAGTTATTTTACAAGCGTGTAATATATATATATATATATATATATATATATATATATATATATATATATATATATATATATATATATATATATATATATATATATATATATATATATATATATATATATATATATATATATGTTATCATGTGTCAACCAAACGCATGATAGGATAAGTCTTATCATGTCCGTATCATATCTTATCCTTATCCTGCTTGATATCCTATCATGTCTAGGGGTGGCAAACGGGCATGCCCGCCCCATTTAGGTCCGCCCCGCAAAAGCCCACGAAAAACGGGTCGGGGCGGGCTTTTTTAAGAGTGTGAGTCTAAAACCTTGCCCTGCCCCGCAAAAAAGTGAGGGCGGGGAAAGCCCGCGGGCATTCGACTTTTTAGGCCTAAAAATAGTAAAATTCTATGAAAAAACAAATTCCCGCAAAAGCCCACAAAAAAACGGGGCGGGGCGGGGCGGACACATTAAAGAGAGCGGGCTTAAAACCTTGTCCCGCCCTGCGAAAAAGTGCGGGTAAAACGGGCTTTCTCCACGGGTCGGGGCAGTTTTGCCACCCCTAATCATGTCTCTATCATATTCTACGCACTAAACGGACCCTTATATTCTTATTAATTTTACAATTTTTTATTTTAATATTTTATTACTCAAACCTTATTACACCATCTTCATTTTGTTTGATTAGAAAGCTTTGGGTGGAACAATATTATTAGAAAAAACTTTTTAACTCCTTTTATTTTGAAAAAAGAAAAGATATTATTTCGTTTAATTTGATTAATTATGACATTGGCTGAAAAATAATAACACTATCTTAAATAGAAATGTGACCAATATTCATCTTGGCTTATAAGTAGAAAAGGAAGAATTTTTTGTTTCTGTTTTATTAAGGGTGTTGCTCAATACACCCTTATATATTTCTTCAAAACCATGTAAAAATTTGAAAAATGCACTTTGAAGTCTTTTGGAACAAATTTCGCAGATTTTACTAATAACTAGTAATGGACCCGTGCGTTCGCACGGGTCACGTAAAGTCGAAATAAATAATAAATAAATATATAATAATAGTTAATAAATATATATAAAACATACACAAATTAAAAATAAAAAATATTTTAAATTATAATTGTCATATAAATATTAATTTAATCTTATTAAAAAATATATATACTTTAGTAGAAAAAATAAATGAAATAATTAAATAGTCATCTATCTGCGTTCGCACATCATACAATATCGTTATGAATCTACCTTGGTCATCTACCTGTGCGTTCGCACGGATTGGACAATGTTATAAATAATAAATAAATATAATATATGTGATTATATTTATTTGATTTGGTAACATGTATCAAACTTTCATACCGGTATTGCTCAGCTAATCTCCATGATGCTAAATACTTAAAGAATAAGCAATATTAATCATAATAATATTAATAAGTAAATCATAATAATAATTAGTATTCAATTAAATTTGATAACTTCTTGTTACATTCAAAAATCATTTAACGTACGATCACGTTTTCAAATATTTATTTTTAATTAATTTATTATAAATACTAATTATTAATTATTTAATGACTTTTCATATATATTAAAATTTAATAACCACATTTCCAATTAATCTATTTTTTTCAATTAATTCCATTATTAAAATTTAAACGAATATATTTGATATAATTTGGTAATTGCTATTAAACCATATATATATATATATATATATATATATATATATATATATATATATATATATATATATATATATATATATATATATATATATATATATTAGAAAAACAGGTTTGGCCCGTTGGACATACTATAATTTTTATAATTGCTTATAATTTTAATTTTACAATTTCTATTAACAAAAATTATAAAATAAAAATAATACACAAAAAACATATTGGTTTAGTAACAAATTAAAATTGATAATATTTTACTATAAATTAAAATTTGATATATTTTTTTTGAATTTGCTTCTATATTTTCCTTTCTCCCGTGTTGATTGGTATTTTGATCAATTATTCACTCATTTTCTCTCATTTCTCCAGTATTGGTTGGACTTTTGATCAATTATAACTATTATTATAATAATGAGTTTATAATATAAATTTTACAAATGTACTATTACAAATTTCTCATAAATTAAAAATATTAATATTTTTTTGTACAAATTAAAATATTGATACAAATGTCATTATACTGAAACTTAAAATTTAATATCATTTAAATAGGTTAACAATTAAAATGAGAAAAAAAATAATTTCTTTTCCTGAATGTTTACTCACATGTAATAAATAGTGAGGATTTCCAAATTATTTTATTATTATAATATGTTATCATGATTATAGAGGTTTGAATCTTGTAAGACACGATTCTTATTATTATAATATGTTATCATGATTGTAGAGGTTTGAATCTGACACTATTTTTATTTCCCAAGTCAAATTAATTCATTTTTGAAACAAATAAAGAGAACAATTACAAATTACAATGAAATGGTGCACCATATTGGAAAAGACCATCTATTTATAAAGCTGGAACATTAATTTTTTTTGAAAATAAAAGAGCCACTCATCCCACCAAAGAACTCAATCCTTTTAAAAATAAAATGTAAAAGCCAATTTTTTAACTCCTTTCGTAGCTGCAATCTTAAAAAATTAATTGGAATAAATATAGAAGTAAATTTTATGTTATTTTTGAAAATAAAAAATAATTTATAATTAATTAAAATAGTTACCTTTTTTCCTAATTTTTATAATTATTTTTCAAAGTAATATTTTATTTTCAAAATAAAATTTAGAAGATAAATTACTATTTTTAGACCAAGCTTTCCACTTTTAAAGGTTGAAATTATATATTAAGATCAATTTACAATAAAATAGATACTAAATAGGAAATAAAATTGTAATTAAGAGAAAATCAAAATGATAAAGTTTAATAAATGTATATAAAAGGTTAAAAAAAATTAAAAAGAGAAAATGGTTAAAATTATGATTGTCATATTAAATATTAATTTAATAAGAATGTGTATGTTTGTACGGATCACACATTGGGAGATAAAATGTAAATAAATTTAGCGGTTATAATAATGAAAAATAAGTTGCAATAAAAAATTCAAAAGCATAATTATGAAATTATGTTAAGTAAATCGTGTAATTCTATTTATAAAACATTTATTTCTAGTAACATGTCTAATTATTTTTAATATTATTAAGAATATCCTACTTATATAATACACATGTAATTATTTATTTTTATTTTATCAATTAGATCATACAATATTTGTTAAATGTGTGTTTATTTATAAAATATATTATCAAATAAAATATTTAATTACATATAAATAACACATATTGGTCATGTAATGTAACTTAATCATTTCTAACTATTCAATCATGTAATCGTGTACCTAATAATGTTTTAGTAGATTGAAATAAATAATTTAAGCCTGTTTTTAAATTAATTAATCATGTTATAATTTTAATGTTTTGAAATCTTATAATTTTACAGATTTGAAAAGTTGTAGACTAAAAGGAGTTTTTATGGGAGAACACCTGAAGTTTAGAAAATTGATTTGAGTCAACCTAGATAATAGAGATACATTGTATTAACGGTAATAATTAATTAGGATTTATTTTAGAATAAAGAAACGGAAATATGACTTTTGTTTTAAAATATACACTTAACATAATAATAAGATATTATTGTTAAAGTGGAAAAAAATAATAATGGAAGATATTAATACAATAATAATAATGAAAATGATCATAGAGGCACAAAATAATCTTTTAAATTAATTTTGGTTAAGGTAATTAAGTATTTTTGGCAGTATATTATTTTATCATAATAAAAATAAATAATACATAAATCTCCTTTTTTTTCTATTATTTATTTATTTTCATCGCAATTATTTTTTATATAAAATTAATATTTGAGATAAAATATTGAACATTACAATTTCGAATATCAATGTATTGGCATAGGTAAGTGTGACAGTTTTGAAAAGTTAATTGGAATAAACAATTTATTGGAATAAGCAAGTTTTGAAAAGTTAAAAAGACAGCATGCGTGCAAAGTAAATCTCAATCTCAATCATGATACAAAATACTAATCATGTCAATCTCAATCATGATACAAAGTATTAATCATGATACAAAGCATAGTACTCTTTGTAAACTAAAATATATAAAACCAAATCAATGAATAATATAATAAATAAATGTATACTGTTTGTAAACTATAATATATAAAACCAAATCAATGAATAATATAATAAATAAATGTATACTATTTTATTATAAATAATAAATTATAATTGATATTATGTTTAACATCAAATTCTCTCGTGAAATTCATTTACAGAGAAATCTTATTCTATTTTTAATTTTATTTTGTTGTTAAAAATATATGAACATTATATAACATGACATTAGTGTTAAGTGTAATTATTAAAAATGGAATAAAGTAAAATGTCTTCATCCCATTGGCATAAATCACGTGAATATATAACAAATAGAATAACATAACATGACAATAATAAAATGCATATAGTTTTAGAAAAAATTCACATTAAATTAAAAGATAATAATGATAATAATTGATTTACAATAACCAAATTTAATTGATTTATAATAAATGATAATAATTACATTTTTAATAATTTTTTATTAAAAATCTAATACCCTAATTAATTTTATTTATTATTGGAAAAAAATATTTACATCAATAATTACATCCTGTAACAGTATATCGTTATAATAAATTTTGGTTTTTAAAGTTTTGGAATATAGAAAGGCCAATCAGTACGTTTTTAAATAGGACAAATATATTTAGAGTGAAGACCCATTTCGGTCCCTCACAAATATTACACGAGTCAAATTAGTCCCTCACAAAAAAATTGACCCAACTTAATCCCTTACAAAATTTAACCGGATCATATTAGTCCTTCTGCTAATATTTTTCTCAAATCGGCTTTTTTTCAAGTTTTAAACCGTGACTGGACTGCCACGTTGGATTTTATTTATTTTTCATTTTGTAAATACTAAATTGATTTTTATTTTTAATTTCATTTTTAAACAATTATAAAGTAATAATATAAAAAAAGCCAAAATTGTTTCTTATAAGGAGTTGAACTTAGGCCCACGTAGTTGTAAACAATTCTAAATTTAAAATATAAAATATAAAATTTGTATCAATATGGTCTCGAAACTAAGTCTCTTCAGATTAGATGACAGTCAATTATACAATAGAAATTGATTTGTCTATTTGTAAATGATAGTCACTTTACTAACAATAGAAATTGATTTGTCTAGTTGTTATTGATAGTCACTTTACTAACCGTAGAAATAGATTTGTCTAGTTGAAAATGATAATCACTTTATTAAGAATAGAAATTGATTTATCTAGTTGTAAATGATAATCACTTTACTAACAATAGAAATTGATTTGTCTTGTTATAAACAATAGTTGCTTTACTAACAATAGAAACTGATTTTTCTAGTTGTAAATGATAGTCACTTTATTAACGATAGAAATTAATTTGTCTAGTTGTAAAGTGAAAATTATTTAACTTGAATGAGACTTGGATTTGAGACCTCATAGGTAAAAATTTATGTATAGAATTTGTTAATATTAGTAGAAATCATGGAAATTATTTGTTTAAAAATTACTTTATAAGAAATATTGATAACTGTTTAAAAACGAAATTAAAAATAAAAATTAATTTAGTATTTAAAAAATATCTAACGTGTCAGTCCAGTCACGGTTTAGAAGTATGAAAAGAACCAGTTTAGAAGTAGAAAAAACCGATTTGAGAAAAATATTAGCAGAATGACTAATATGACCCGGTTAAATTTTGTAAGGGATTAAGTTGGGTCAATTTTTTTGTGAGGGACTAATTTGACTCGTGTAATATTTGTGAGGGACCAAAATGGGTCTTCACTCATATATTTATTAGTCAGAATATATTTATTAAAAAAAAGTTGGATAGAGTTACCTTTAAGTGATTAAATATATTTATTAAATATATTTATTAGTCAGAAATAAAATGATTAAATTGACATTCAATCACACTTATGTGAAATAAATTTTAAAATCAACTATGTTTCTCATTTTATTCATATACATTTTAATTTATTTTATTTTGTTTAAAAGTAACCAAACCTATTTATTAATTGTAAATCTAGTTATTTACTATATATGTTAATTATGATTAATAATATCATAATTGTAACAATTAATTATATTCAATTAAATTTGATTCCAATCAATTCTATTGATTTTATATAGCATGTTTAACAATATGTAATTAACGATACTGATAGAAAATTGCTAGAAAGAGATAAATTGCTTGTAAGCCATTTAAAAAGATAAATTTAACATCTAATTAGAAAGAGATAAATTTTAAAAGAGTTTTCTATATATTAGAATTATATATTAGAATTGAAGCTTAATAGTCTAATATTTTGTTAATATTTCCAATCGTAAAACTATATATTCCTCCCTATGTTTAAAAAATAATGCACTATTTCTCATTTCTCAGTCAATAAAAATCATATAAATGTTGGAGTTCTTTATTCCTGCTACAAAACTGGCATAAATTGGTCTAATAGTAAAAACTACTATCCTTGTGATTAGAGACATCTTTACATAGCATAGAATGAAAATGAAAACATGAAAACATGAGTTTTCGTAGGCACTGTGAATGTGACTTATGGTACTGGCTAAGTGCTCTTTCAGTAGCTGCATTCTAACTTTCAAATCAAACTCTACCACAAATTTCTTGAACTCTTGATGAAACTTTTTTAACTTGATAGCATTCTGTAACTTTGTTTGAAACAAAACTTTGAAGGTCTTTTTTGCTCATAGTTATACATTCCATGTCATAAGTTCTCATATCATCCTGAAAGGAGAAGTCAATAGAAATTAATAATAGAAACATATGTCAGTCTTGTGGAAACAAAATACAATACAAACCTTTATCCTTGAAACATAATCTGAGAAATTTGAAACATAAACAATCACAGTAACAAAAAGTTGAGTTTTCATCATAGCAACAAAATATGGAAATTAAACCAATCTAAAATAGTGAAAACATAAAATATATAAGAATTAATAAAATTTGGGTAATTTTCTCAGGTTCCTGTGCATATTATCCACCTTTAGTGCTTCAACAATCACACTGCAAACAATACAAAATAAAGAAGTAATTTGAGAGGTAAAACCTTAATATGAAAGGCAAAAAATTGGAAAAAAAACTAAACCAAAATCAAACCAAATCAATCTATAATATAAGAGGTAAAACCTTAATGTAAGAGATCAAACAATCCTATAGTAATTGATCATTAAACAAAATAAAAAAAAAAAACATAAAAAAACATTTGAACAAAAATAATTTACTGAGCACTTTCATCAAACACCTTGTGAGCACAGTCCCGTTTTATGTTTTATTACAGTGTTGTATGCTTGCTGTAACTTTAATCCTAAACAAAATCTGCATCGAATCAAACCACAATCAAATTGTAGCATAGTCGTAGTTAAGACGAAACCATAAAAAATCAACAAAACGGTAAATAGTTTATCGTAACTGATTCGAACTCAAACGTGAAATCTCAAACCAAATCATAAAAAACTTGCAGAAGAAAATCATAAAATAAAGAAAATACCAAACATGATGAAAGAACTGAACACTAACCCGTAAATCAACAAACAGCAAGACTTTAAAACCAAATACCGTAAATCGTATTTGAATCGTATTCAAACATGATGGATGGGCATTAAAATGGATTTTAGAATGACAGAAGTAAAGGAAAAATTATCCAAAAACAATGGAGGTGGAATGGCAGAAGCAACTGGAAAAAAAACCTAAAATTGATGGATGTAATGGAAGAGGAAGGAGGAAGAGTTTAGTCATGCAAGATTGGAACTTTGTATTCTACGAATATATAGATCTGTAGTGAAAAAAAATGAAAGGGTAGGGTTTATTTAATATGAATGTTCCAATGCAATGAGAGTATAGAACGTAGTGCAGCTTTTTTCATATTCCAATAAAGAAATTTTGCATTAAATTGGTTGTTGGAATGTAATCATGATTAGATGTAAAATGACGCTCAATGTAATCATGATTAGATGTAAAATGACGCTCAGGGGTATGTAAAACCATGTTTAATTGTTTGTGATTAGGGTAATTAAGGCAATTTGGTGGTAATTCATTTTTATATATTAAAATAGATTAACCTTTCATGCAGATATACATGTGATATTTTCCGTAAGTAATAGTATTAGATTTAGATGTTCAAAATAAAATGGGGTGCATTAGGAATTTGACTTCCGAACATTAGAAATTCCTGTAAATTTTAGTTTGAAGTTTTCTTCGAATTGTTATTCTACACAAATACCCGAAGTTTATTATTTTCTATGGGTATCTGGATGCGTCTGAAATTCAACTTTCGAACATTACAATTTACTGCAAGGTATCCTTCAAAAAAATTTGCCTATTGTGATTTCGAACCAAATTTTGTAAAAACATCTGAAATTTGTCATTTCTTGCGTATATACATGCGATGTTTTTTTCATCTAATTGTATTTGGATTTTACTTTTTGAATCAAACCCTTTAATTTATTTATTTTTGTGTGGATAAAATCATATGAACAACATGATATAGGATATAGAATGTGTCCAAAAGTTATCTTTCAAACAAAAACATTTTGAATATTTATAAGATTTAAGAGAAATACAATGAAAATTTTTTCAGGTGATTTATTCCACATTCTATTTAAGGTCTATAACCAACTATAGGTTTTCTGATATCTGGTTGATCTAGCCAAATAGAAGAGTCGTAGTAGAAGATTTTAAGTCTAAAAAATGAGTAGAAAAATACACATCAACGACGGTCACTCCACTTATCCAAAACATAAAAAATGAGAGCCACAAATACAAACACTTAAAAATATAAATTCTACTTATTCCTTTTATAGATTCAAATTCTAATTTATTGTCCTACACATAATTAATGCTCCTCATAACTATTGTCAAACTTGTCAACTTTAGACCTATATCCACTTGCACATATACATTTGTACTCCACATCACTTACTTGCTCACATCGCCTTAGTCCTTACATTACAATGACATTAGCATGACCTTTTCCAACTCTATTTCTCTATTCAAACGCGTTCATATTCAGACAACCATAACATCACGAAACCGGCCGTAGGTATCAAATTCTCTATAAAATTATATTTCACTCTTTTTTAATAAGCCAAGTTTTCTCAACAAATACATTTTTACATTTAAATATTCCTCTCTTCATCATTGACCAGATCCCTTTTTTGTTTGTTCATGTCAGCCCTTATAAAGTTCACAACATTTACGCATATCTAGTCCCTCTACAACTCCTCTATACTATATTTTTTACTCTTCACACCCCCAACATGGATCAATTCCCATACATTCCCACTGGAAGATCACCAAAACGAGAACTTCAAGGTCCTCGTCCTACACCTCTTAGAATACACAAAGACTCTCACAAAATCAAGAAACCACCGTTGGCGCCGCCGCAGCAACAACAACAGCAACAGCATCAACAACAGCCGCGCCTACCGATTATAATATACACCGTCTCCCCTAAGGTAATCCACACCACACCCGGCGACTTCATGAACCTCGTTCAACGTCTCACCGGCTCCTCCTCCTCCACCTCTTCCTCCTCAGTATCTTCCTCCTCTTTATCATCGTCAAACATAGATCCTTTCAATCCTTTTCACGGTGACGGGACAATATCACCCGCGGCGCGTTATGCCACGGTAGAGAAAGCTATGTCTCCTTTGGGAAGAAGACAACAACAACTACAACAACATCTACAACTACAACAACAGCATCAAATAGTACTACCAACAACAACAAATACTACTACTATTACTACTAGTACTAGTGATGTAGTAAGCGACATGGAAGTGATAGAACAAGTAGAACTGATGAATCATGGAGTTGAGAGAGGAAACATGATGTTTCAAGGGATTTTATCTCCGGGACCGGCTTCGCTATCTCCGATTCCGGCAAACTTTTTCTCGCCGCCGTCTTCGGATCCAAACATGTTCAGCAACTTACTTCAAGATTTCAGTCCTGCACTTCTTAGTAGTAGAAATTTTATGGAGCCTGGTGCTAATTTCTTTTTACCCAGTCCTTCTAATTTTGTTTCACCTCAAACTCCTTCTATTGATTTATTTAACTATTTCTTAGACTAATAAATGCTTACCATTTATTGCTAGTTCAATTTCCATTTCATATACAAAGATTTTTCAGATAGGGCACAGGTTGTTGAGTTATTTTTTTGCTAGCTGGAATTTAATTGGATTTATTTTTGGGCCATTTTGGTCTTCAAATTGTTTATGAGCTACATCGTTGACATAATTATTTGTCATGTACTGTCCATTTGCAATATTGCATTTATTTTGTTAGTTGAAACATGGAAATTTACATATTCAATTCAAATTTTTAATTATTTGTATGATGAGAATCACATCTGGCAAACGTTGATAATTGAAAGGTACTGAAATATTTTTATGAGTTTTACATTCACCTTACTGCAATTGGAGTTTATTTTATGCATGTGTGTGTGGCCGGCGTATTAGGTGTACCTTTAATAGATATGATATGTAATTAATGGGGTTTGAAAAAGTGGGTAGATTAGAGTTTTTTTAGAAGGGAAAATTGATATTCTAGGGCAGTTAGTTTGAAAAAAAATAGTTTTTCAAAGCTGAAGGAGCAGAAAATAAACTAGATGAAGAACCAGCAAAACCGGCATGAAGTTGCATACGACTGAGACGAAAACAGCATTTTAATACTAGCGTTAAACTAAATTCTTTTTTCAAGGCATTATATATATGAGGATGGTTATATTTACTCCAAGAGTAAGTTATTATAACTTACTCCACATCTTGATCATTAATTTTTTTCAATCTAATGGTTAAAAATAATAAGGAATAGTTTTCTCTCTCCACATTTAATTACTTATTATTTTTAACCATTAGATTGAAAATAATAAATGGTCAAGATGTTGAGTAAGTCATAATAACTTACTCTTGGAGTAAATATTACTCTCCTATATATATATATATATATATATATATATATATATATATATATATATATATATATATATATATATATATATATATATATATATATATATATATATATATATATATATATATATATATTGTGACGTGGAATGGGAGATAAGAGATATGATGACGAAGCTTGTGGAAGCTCTCCGATATACTGGTAAAAAAGTCTTTAATAGGTGGAGACGGAGGTGTACATACAAGGTTAGAACTCTAATTTCTAAATCAACGAGGTTAGAGATGTGTAACTTATAAAATTGAATAAATTGTACTTTGATCCTGGCAGCGGCGTCACTATGACACTTGAGTGCACTCGAGTGTTGTTATAGAATCGACGTTGATCCTGGATTGTTGATCACGTCTTCTGATGTCGTGTTGACTCATCACACAACGAGTTTAGCAAAGTTGTCTATTAGGTTAAATAGTATATTCATCTAAGTCCCACATTGGGTAATAGAAATAAAATAGAATTTGAGTAATAATATAAATAGATATGGTTAGTTTGAGTTTTCTACCCAACAATAAAATGTATTCTTTTTTAATGTATTGGAGATTTGGGCAGTTGTGTGTCTAAATAGAATTTTATATTTTTCTTGTTCAAAAATAGTTTGTTTAGAAGATTTTTTATTTTTCCGTTTAAAAATAGTTTATTGAGAGAGTTTGTAATTTTTCCGTTTAAAAATGGTAGTTGAGAGATGGTTTGCAATTCTTCAGTCCAAAAACTGCACTTGAGAGAGGGATTTCAATTTTTCTGTCCAAAAGTTGCAATTGAGAGAGGTTTGTTTGTAATGATAGGGTTTGTAATTTTGTCATTGTAAAATTAGAAGTTAAATTATAATTTTTTTTAGTTTTATTATTTTAATTTTTTGTTTCTTTTCTTCTTTTATGGGTATGCTTCCGCGAGAGTAGAAATTTGTTTTTGTTATTTTTCAAACAATTTTGTCCTTGTTGGAACCATGTCGTGGATGCCTCTTTTGTTGGCGTGTTGAAAAAGATGGAAGTGTTTTGTCCTGGAGTGAAGATACTTAGGGACAAACTCAATGTTGAGCATGAGGTCGTGGATAGGAAGCTAGTTATCACTATTTTAAATAATATATTTTATGACAATAATTTCACTTCACGTAAAGAAAGACCGAGGTAAAATATCTGTACGCGCCATGTTTTTTTTCTTTCTAAAAAAGTAAATTATTATGTCAGTTTTAGTTGAAAACTGAAGGGTAAACCAATTTATGGTACATGCTTCGAATTCTAGCAACTTCGGTTTATGTTGAAAACCGTGCATATCTCATTTTTAATTCAAAAGTATACCAGTTTTCACCTAAAATATGTTTTCCAGCCGAGGTGAAATTGTTTCTCTAGTGTGTGTGTGTGTGTGTGTGTGTGTGTGTTTATTTTCTTCAAAGAATGGTCCTTCTAAAAATTTTGATCCCCACTTTTGGTCTCTCTTGCAACTTATCGACATAATTAGCTACAGTTTATTGCTTACTGAATGAATTAGCGACAATTTTAATACTAGGGACCATAGTGTTGATGAAAATTTTTCGGAGGGTCATTCTTTAAAGAAATTATTTTGAGGGACTAAAAACGAAATTTAAGATATTTAGGAGGGCTACAAACAAATTTAACCCATATATATATATATATATATATATATATATATATATATATATATATATATATATATATATATATATATATATATATATATATATATATATATATATATATATATATATATATATCTTAGCTTAGCTTGTATCTTTCAGACTCATTTCAGACTCACTTGCCTAAAAACGACACACTAAAGCAAAACACACAAAATCCTAACGAAGAGCCCTAAACAATGAGACCCCTAAATACATATTGTCCTTAATATGAAGATGGTACGTGTTTAGGGCTCTCGTTTGATACATGCCAAAATGAAAGACCAAAATTATTTTTTTCACTTCTTCTTCACATATCTCGTACGTCAAACATCATTACTCTTCCTACATTAATGTTCTTGGTTGTTGGTTGTTGTTGTTTAGACTCAAAAACCCTAGAGATTTAATCTTGTTGTTTATATATATATATATATATATATATATATATATATATATATATATATATATATATATATATATATATATATATATATATATATATTTGTTTTTGTTGAGATAAGTATGTTATAGGTTTATTGAGATTGATGTTATAGGTTTATTGTTGATGTTGATGTAGTTTTGTTGAGAGATTGTTTTCTTGAGTTATTGTTTAATGTTAGTTGTTGTTTAGATTGAGATTGAATGTGTTTTTGTAAGTTATTGAGTGTGCCTAAGAGGTGGTGAATTAGGACTTTGAAATTTTATCCAGTTTTAAAATACTTATTCTTATTTTTCTAGTTTGGTGCAAGAGTTTATAAATGTGTTTCTTTCTTTTCTAGTTTATGATTTGTGATGAAAGCGGTAAATGAGGAAGAGTAAAAAACACAAGGATGTATCATGGTTCCTCTCACAGTTCGAGAGTACTCCAGTGCCCTTTCACGAAAGAGATTTTACTGTTGTTAGATATTTGTACAAACCTAAATCCAAGACTTCTCATACAATCTTCTAACAACGAAACCACCAAGAACAATCCTCTTGAATCAATCAAGTTGAAATGAGAACAATGCTCTCACTTTTAACCTCTTGTTTCTAACAATCTTGGATAGCAAGGTACAATCAAATAAGTAAAATAAGAAAACAATTTTTTCCTTTCTACTATTTTGTTTCCAACAATCCTAAAAACAAAGAATACAACCAAATATGAAATTTATTTTGAATAGATAAGTTTGTAGTAATTATCACTCTTAGTGATATATCAACGTAATTGATCTTCCATTCTATTGATAATAATTCACGAGTACTAAGGTGTTAGATTGCTCAAGTATTATCTAGTTTGGATGATGTCAAAATATGTAGAAAATATCTTGAATAAAAGTTTAAAATTAGAAAAGTGAAAAATTGAATGTTTGAAAAAATTGAAAAATTATCTAAATATTTGAACCAACCTTATGCAACATCTATTGATTTATCCAAGTCAATAGATTATATTTGTAAGTGATTTAACATGGTTCAAACATGAAAATTAATATCTTTGAAAGTGATTTAAAATGGTTCAAACAAAGAAATAAATTTTCCAATGCATGATAAAAAATAAGCTTTTTATGTATTTGAATCAAAGATTTTTTATGCATGATAATTTTGAGAACTTGAGCATTTAGTGAAGGTAAATATTATCAGTATACCTTCTTGAAATGCAATAGCTTGAATCCAAAGCCTTGAATCATGACGATTTAACTTTGAAATGTAATTGCTTGAATTTGAACCTGATGCTTTATCTTTGAAGTTCATCTTTGCCTTCTTGTCACTAAGATATTTGTCTTCATATTTTTGTTGTTATTTAGTGTTGTTTTTTACTTGTTGATGTTATCATTGTTGTTGTTGTTGTTTACTTGTTATAATTCGCAAAGTTATAAAAAGTTATATGTTGTTGTTAATTTGTTCTTATTGAGTTTGAGATTGATGTTGAAATTATGTTTTTGGGATTCTTTAAACAGCTCTCTTCTTGTTCCGTCGGACATGTCAAGAGGATATTATAGTAACAGAAAGTACAGTTGATTTTATTAGATATAGTGTCGATTGTCTATTTTAATAACCCCTCTTTGAACATATAACCTATTAAATTGAATTAGGAAATAATAATAGGAAAAATTATTTTGTATTTGAAAAACATCTTACACGAATTAATGTTTTTCGAGCATTCTACAACTCATCATTCATCTCACATTTTTAATGGTTAAAATCACTCTCAATGCTTATTGATTTCATTCAACTTTATTATGTACTTATCCATTTTGCAAAGAATCAAATTTTATGCCTTAAAAAATAAATTAGTAGAGAAGAAAATGTTGACAGAAGAACCTAAAAACATTGAACAAGATTCTAACCATTAAAGAATGTCAGATGAATGATGAGTTGCAAGATGCTCGAAAATCATTGATTAGTGTAAGCTTTTCTTCAAATATAACATAATTGTTCATATAATTATTTTGTAAACCAATTTAAAAAGTTATATGTTCAACCAGGGCTTTTTGAAATAAGCAACTCAATGGTGTTTTACCCATCGGTTAAAAGTCAAAACCAAGAGGAAAAAGTTTTCACCATTTAAAAATTCCACAAATGGTCTCTCTGGGGATCGAATTCACGACCTTTACACATTACCCGTTGGACGAGGTAAAACCGAGAGGTAAAGAGGCACACGGTTACGTCCTTCGTTACATCACATATGAAATCGAGGTAAAATCTCATATCCAATGGAGGTTAAATGTGTTATTTGTAGTAGTGTACTCTCAGAGATGCTTTGGCTACCTACGTATTACTTGGGATTTTCTTTCACTATGCAGTCATGTTAGTCTTATTTGTTTGCTTTGTTGTCTACTTTTGTTGTACTAGCCTTCAACCTTATTTTATAAACAATTTTACAATAGATAGCACAAGCATGTAGGTCGTTTATAAAATGATTTGGAATGTTGGGTTCTGTCAAAGCTTTGTCAAAAGGGCATGAATCCCTTATAGGGTGGTTATCTTTACTGATTCTAACCTTAAGAATATTGTTTCCATTTTTCGCATGAAAGACGACTTTAAATTGATTCAAGGACCTTAAAGTTTTTTTTACTTCATATCGGTCATCTATGCATTTTAGTTTAGTGTTTTAGAAGTTCAAGACATACATGGGCAACTTGGTTAGGCGACCTTGCTGAGATCCTCGATTTAACAAGAATTGGGTGGTTTCACCTCGGCGCAAGTTTTTCACCTCGGCCCGGCGTAAGTTATTTTCCCAATTGTACAATAGTGTTATTTTGTTGCACTATGTAGTGAAACAAAATGGTATAGAAATATGGAAATGCAATGATTGTAGAAAATTTATAGCATGGGTTTCCTGCACTTTGAAGTAATGCTTATTCTCCTGTTTTAATATTTTGGATTTTATTAAGAGATCATTTATATTATATTGTAGAACATGTAGTTTTGGTTTTTAAGTTTCATTAGTGATGCATACGATAATGAAGTTGAGAATGAGAGTATTATTGGTCCTTATTCATGTGTGGTGCGTATTAATATGTGCTATAAAATTAAAATCTGTTATAATTTCTATTTGCAGAAGTACATGGCTGAAACAGGTAAGGCATTGTCTATGTTAATTGTGTGTAGAGGAATTGTACTATTTTATAAGCTCTTTAGTTAAGAGATTATCATGATAGAGATATTGATGTTTCATCATTTAAAGATGGTATATGTTCATGTGGTGTGTTGTTCCTTTTGATTGACTGCATTAGGTAAAACAACATATGTATTAGATGTATTTTGTGCAAAAGCAACATTTGGAACAAGATGTTTCAACATATATTCCAGCATCTGACCTTAGTCTGCAGACCAAGACTTGTGTGCACATTGGTGTTTGATTCCAAGAAGATTTGTTGTTGTATGCTTTAACAAATATTATTCAGTAAGATTTGCTAAAAAGATTTTATTAATCCATAAGTTTGAAGAAGATTTAATTTAGATATGGATTAATTAAAAAGATTTGGAGTTGAAAGATTTGGTTGAATTTGTATTGAAGAAAAGATTTAACTGGATATGATTTGAAGGTAGATTTGGTTAAGTTTTATCCAAGATTGTGTTGAAGATTTAATTAAACAAATATTCCATGAAGAGATTTAATGGAATTTTTTTATTTAAAGAGGTGAATACATTAAGCACCTGAAGCAGTAAAAATATTACAATCAACGACAGAAGACGGCAAAAAGCCATTCCAATTCCTAGAACCTACCACATTCTTAATGGGATTTTTTTATTACAAAAAATGGATTTGCACTTAATGAGAAGATCTTCAATCCAACATTTAAAAGTTTGATTGAGTTCTAGCAAGAGATTTATTCTGAATTCTTTACTTGAGAAGTTGGAATTATGAGTTATATCAAGTAAAGATATTATTTGATTTGTTCAAAGAATCAGAATTTTGTCAAAAGGAAAGATGTCGAACCGAATGTGCTAGCATGTGTGCAACATCTGGCCTTTAACAGTAGGCTATGATTGATTTTGTTATGAGCGTAAAGTCTGGAGATTTTGCAATGTGATTGGTTTCTATCTTTTAGAAATGAGTTATCTAATTTATTTGTTAAAGATTGGCTGAGATCAATTCAATTTAAATGGAGATTTAAATTTGAATCAAATCAAATCATATCTTTTTGGAGGTTTGGGTGGAAAACAAAATAAAACCAAATCCTCTATATTTCTGGACATGATCTTATTCAAGAAGAAAAACTCAGAGTTAACATTGCTGTATAAGGAAACTCAAACCTCATGTTTGAGGTGTGCATGTATTGAAGACTCTTTGTGTTAGGATTTGTATTTTTTAGCCTTTGTTTCAGTTATTGTTGTGCACCACTCTAGCGCCTAGATTCATATCTTAAGGCATATATTTTGGTTTGTTAGTTGAGTTGTAATAATTTGTTCCTAGATACTAATTCTATAAGCTTGAGAACAAAGTATATGTGTGGCACGATTGTTGCATATGTCCAATTATATTGTAATTGTCTAAACACTTGGGAGAGTATTTAAGTTAAAGTGAGAGGGTTCTCATATTTAGGAGGAGTATAAAGCTAAGCTTCGTGGGTAGTATTAGGAAAGTGGCGTTGAACTGGGAGAGTTCAAAGTAAACCCATTTGTCCTTCTAACTATTGAAAGTGAAATAGTTTTATATGGAGTCATAAATAGAAAGTCACTTGGATTAGGAAGAGGCGCATTGAACAACATTGGTTTGTTATTCCTATAAGACTAATTGTACTGATTCAAAATAGTGAATCTCCTTTCTTGGGTGGAATTCTCTCCATACATATGCGTGGTTTCACCGAACTGGATTACCAATTTCCTTATGTTTTTTATTTTCTTTTTGCATTTATCATATTGCTTGCAAACTAGTTTATCTTAGAATACAATGTCCCAAACATTTTATCTAACATTTGTCTCTGCCTGAACAAATTTTTATGGTGGATATTGGTAAGTTGACGCAAGCTTATTAAAGTAAAAATTAAATTTAGAGTAAAGAGAATACCACTTGTTTTTTTATGGAAGTGTGATAATTAAATTATTGTTGGAGAAGTACTAGATATATTTTTCAACATGGCATGCTTAAGGTTGTCTAAAACTATATATGTATGGTTCATTCTATAAATGGAAAACAACATATAAATAGGTGAATTTTTTTTTTTACAAAATGCAACACCAAATGATTGTTTTTTAATTTTGTTGGATTTTCAAAGCTTGTCTTTACCGTCAACTAGTTCGGCACTAACAATTTGTTGAGTTTTAGAGTTTGACTTTAGTGTCAGTTAGATCCAAGCTACATAATTGGTTAGCTTTTAAAGTTTAACTTTAGCGTCGATTTGGTTGAAGCTAGTAAATATTGTTGATTTTCGGAGTATATTTTAGCATCATTTCTACTGACACTACTTAGTTTGTTGTCTTTTTTTTTGCATGAATTATCATTGATTTTTGGCTTCTAGCATCAGTTTTGGTCTGACGCTAAATACTTTTATTTCTTGTAGTGTTCATTAGTAACTTGTTTGTGTCGTCTCCTAAAAGTATATTTGGATTGATGAATTTGAATGGAATAGAATGATACGAGACAAAATGAAGTATTATTCTATTTTTTGGATAAGTTAAAATCTGATGGAGCGGAGCGGAATGAGGTGGTATGAATTTCATTTCATTTCATCACTTACCACCATTTGTTTTCTTCTGATTTAGGCGCAATGAAAAACGTATGTTGTTTCGTCCTAAAATATACAAATAATGGAATGAAATCTCCATTTCACTCTGCTTGATTATGTTTCATTCCACTATGCTTCATTCCGCTCTATTTCACTTCGCTTCATTCCATTTCAATTCGTTCATTTAAAGACATCAAAACATAGCCTTAAAGTTCTAAAATTTATAATATAATTTTCAAATGAATTGATGTTATGATTCTCGGGCAGAGTCCTTAAGTTGTGAAGAACTTCCTTATTTTTAACAATGTGTGTAAAAGAAATAGAGGGGAAAAGGTGTCATGAGGTTGAGAACAACAACAATGGCTTGGTGTATTTGGTTGGAGTAATGATCTTTTGTCTAATAGTAAAGTGGCTAGGTTAATAGAGATGAGTAATCGAACTAAGCGTCTCTTGGTAAGGGTGATCATGGGTCGGTTTGATTCAGTTATGAGAGAATCTGATGCTCAAATTGATCAAAAATATATGAATTGTTTTGGAGATAGGTTTGCATTGGATTGATCGGTTTGATTCAGTTATGAGAGAATCCGATGCTTAAATTGATCAAAAATATATGAATTATTTTGGAGATAGGTTCTAAATGTCATAAATGACATTTATTTATTTTTTTGAAACTGAATATCTTATATTTATTTATTTTTGCTAATGATGAGGGCAAAAGCCCAAAAAATAAGAAAAAACTACAAGAAAGAAACACTAGTATTACAAATCCCTATCTTATCATAATGCAACAATTACTCCAAGAAGCTTAGAGCTTGCTCATAGTAAACTAAAGCCTTATCCATGCATCCTCTACTTGCCAATCTATCCGCACACGAGTTAGAGCTTCTAGGGACACGGGTTATAACATCAACCTCCATTCGAGACAAATACTCTAAAATCTAACGAAGTATAATAACGCAATCCATATCCCCTGCTTTTCCATCTTCTATGGCCTTGACAACTTGAACCGAGTCAATATTGATCTCTACTTTGAAAAAGTTTAACCTCTGAGCTAACTTCAAACCCTCCAAAAACCCAAGAATTCCGCAAGGAGAGCACTATTTCTTCCGACAAATTTAGAAAAATCACCCTTCCATTCTCCGTTGTAGTCCCTTATTATCCCTCCACAGCCCGATATATTACCAGGTTTTCTAGCTCCATCAGAGTTGAGCTTAATCATTGATTGAACTAGTGGAATCCACCCTATAGGATTATTCTCACTGCTCTCAATACCAACCGCTCTATAAAGAATCATAGCTTGCTTATAGTCTGTGCTTCTTTTCAAAATCTGCGAAACCGGATCATAGGGTCGCAAATAATCCTCACTGTGTTCCTCCTCATTTCGCCACGACCACATAGCATGATAGGCTATGATCCACGTACTGCTTCAGCCATTGCTATCATAGTTTAGATTTAGACTTATCCACTGCTAGAAGCAAAGAATTCCAACCTGAGATCATTAGGAATCGATTTTTTCCAAATTCGATAACTGTAGGAACAGTCACGCAGAGCAAGTATACTTTTCTCACATGTATTTCCACATCTTTTACATCCTGCACTGCCAAGCCCCTTTTTGCTCTTGCTATAATTAGTGAATAATTGATCGTGCTTAAGAAGCCGCATGAAAGTTTTACATCTCTCTGGAATCGATGCTTTCCAGATTTTAATCCAATCCGAGTCAATAGCATTATTGTTAAATCCTTCCCGCTCATTGAACATTTCCTTGACTGAGAATTTATCCTTGCATGTACCTGCAAAATAAAACACGTCAGTACCATTCTCCTCGCTTGGAGGCGTGCATGCCATAATCTTCTCGATCCAATGCGTTGGCAACCATCTTTGCAGCATGTTTAAGTTCTAACCACCAGTGTCACTAATCAAATCACACACATGAGCTCCTTTGAGGTAGTCTGGAATCGTCACATTGAGATCAGCCACACAATACTCATGCCCTAACCAATTATCCTCCCACGCCTTGATATTTTTACCATCTCCAACGATCCACATTCCAGTCTCCAGCATACTTGGAATAGTGTTAGCTACATCCTTCCAAAAACTGGAATCAGACTGCCTAGTCTTCATGCAGTCCTCTCTATCCAGAATTTTATAACTGAATATCTTATATTAGTTTATATGATAATGATAATATAAATTATACAAATTAATTATGGTTGGTTCGGGTAAACAAACTCGCGAGCAGAAATTTTAAAATCTATTGTCCAAACCAATTAACATTGTGTATCGTTGATTTGGTTCAACTTTTACCAAAACTAAAAAAATATCAAACTCGAACACTATGATTAAATTTGGTTTCTAGTTTAATTTGCATTTGCTCGAAACAATAAACATGTGTATATCTTGGTCATGGTTCATATTCAAGGAGGATAACAATAAATATTTAGTTTTTTCATATTGAAAGTTGAATCCACTTATTTAAATTTTTAAGTATTAAATTAACGATTATTTATAATAAATTTTAATATCCATTATACTCGCTTTAACAAAATCATTGCTTATGAAAAAATATATGTAAAAGAATTTGTTGACATTTGAGCTTCATTAAGTGAGACTTTGTTGACAAAACACCCCGGCTCCATCCCTACAAATAGAAGCTCCCAATTGATGCACTAAAACACAAATTGATCTATGCATAATTATAAGTTTCTATTTATTTTTGTTCCTCCTTGTAAAGACTTATTAAAAGTCTTAAGACATAGGCAACAATAAAAATCTTAATAGATATAGAAAATAGTGTACGTCATTAAAATTTAAATACATGATGAAAATAAAAAAAAAAATTTAACTGAATAGACCGTATTTTTGTTTTTATGTAATAAGACCGAGCATATAGATATATAAATATATGGTGTTTGCAAATATTAAAGTTCAATTAGAGGATTGACTTTGGATGAATAGTTTAATTAAATACTTGTTCAGTAATTTATTCAAAATAATTTAATCAAACATTTAATTATAAGATATTTCAGATAACTTAGTTATTTGAACTTGATACTCATGTTGTGAGATGAATTAATGGAGTAAACATGAATTTGGTCAATGCAGATTTATAATATTGTAATTTTTAATTTCTATAATTTTGTTTATTTAGTTTTTTCTTACAAATATATTTTATTTTACGTTTTGGTCTTTTTTTTTTTTTATAATTACTGTTAAATTGATACATATAACATATAAAATAATTAATTTTAACCATTTTAATTTGAAGTAAAATTAATATTATAAAGAAAATTAATTTTATAAGAACCAAAACAAAAGCAAAAACAATGATGAAAAGTAAAATAAAATAAATTTATAAAGATAAAAAATAAATAAATTAAATTAAAATTAAATTTTTTAATGAAAATAATATATAAATATAGGGAAAAAATCTTAAAAGACATCTTATATGATTTTAACATTAAAAAAACATAATAAGATTAAGAATAAAAAGTCCAAATAACAACGTTAGAAAAAAACTCAGGCAGGCAAACCCACATGCACCTGTACGTAGAGCTGTCAAAATGGACTACTGACTTTAAATAGATCGGTCTTAGCGGGTTAGACTTTTTAGGGCTGAGCCAAAAAGGCCTTGTAGAATATGGGCTCGAGAAATACTACTCGAGTCCGGCCCTAGATGGGCTTTGGACTACCCGACCCTAAATGGGGGTGCAGTTACCGTGCATAAATAAAAATCTATGCACCATGCATAGATTATTATGGACCCTTGGATCATTGGATCAAATTCTAGATATCAATTGTTATTACTCAATACTCAATACTCACCACTCAATACTCAATACTCAATACTGGATTAAAAACATGATCCAATGGCTTATGTAGGCTTATGCATGATGCATAAGTAAAATCCTTATGCATATTAGCCAAAGCCCCTAAATGGGTTGTTTTATTTAAAAATAAAATAAAAATTTCATAATATTTATTATAAATAAAATTAAAAAATTATATTATTTTAAACATAATACATTTTTAAGCACCAAATCATTCTTATGAATACTATAATGTGTTTCTTATGTCTAAATTGTATAAAATAATACTTGAATATTTAACATAAGAAAAAAACTAATATAACACAATGAAAGAATGTTAATTATATTAATGTATAATATTTAAAAGAGGAAGATTGAATAGAATAGAGATAAAATTTAGTGAGGTGAAAAAAAATCAACATGCTCTTTTGGAGTAAGATAATATAAATATTAATATATTTTTAAAAAAATTTAAAATTATGCGAGTCTAATGGACTATCCATGGGTTTTTCAGGGCTGAGTTAAAAAAGCCCTGAAAAATATGAGTTTTAATTTTAAGACCCAAACTCTACGATTTTTTAGGTTTGGCGGGCCGGTCCATATGAGCTAACCTATTTTGACAGCTCTACTCATAAGGGGACAGCAAACTAGGGCTCAAAACTATCTGAATCCCTTATTAACAAAGACTTCTAAAAGGAATCACCAAATCATTTTCCAAACTTCAGATCTATATCGTAGACACTCAAACTCCTATTGATTAAGACACATGATAAGATTATAAAGCTTAATGATTAATCTATATATCATCAAGATTATACAAAAATAGCAGACAAACAGGTAACAAGTTATGTCTTACTCTTTTTAACATGACAAAACCAATCATCTTAAAAACTACATTATAAAAGCTAAAAGCGAATTAAAGAAGATGCATGAGTTCATCATTGATTTATCAAAAATATTTTCTATGTCATGAAAATATTGTTATATCTTTCACATCTATCAAGGTTATTGACGAGTTTATAAAAATAATATTGTTTCAGACATTTCATATAGTTCAAATAACAAAATATTAAATCATAACAAAATCACTCATCACCCTACCACATAAAGAGAAAAAAAACTCAAAAATTTAAGATTCATATGAATAACTACTAACCAACTTAACCAATTAAAGATCTTATACCTATTAGCTGGGATTTTTGACATTCTCAAATCTCAGCATGGCAAAGAGAATATTGAGTAAACACTTAGTGGAGTTTGGATAAATTCAAAGGTGTTTTTCGACAAACATGTTAGGAATACTTTTTCGACATGTCGATATTCAAAGAAAGACGTCGAAGTTCCTAGATGCGCAGTAGTGTTTAGGACTTAGTGATTTTCAAAGCAATATAAGGAGTGTTTCGATTGATGCAGTTGAAATACGTAGCATGGCTAAGTAACTACCTTTTGGACTTACTTGCATTACGAGGACACGTGGAAACAAGATCGGAGGCGAAATGCATGAATCAAAGACGTGTCAATCAATGGAGAAATGATCGTTATTAGCAGTTATTTAGATATTAGTATAAATATGAATCTTATTATTAGGATTCAGGGTGTTGAATTTACTACAAAAACTCACTTTACTCAAAGTACTCAAGCAAAGCGAGAAACGAGTTGATTGAGTGCAATGTATATATTCAAACATCATTTTCATTCAATGCAAAGTCTTTTACATTAAAGCCACTTTTCTACGTTCAGGTTTATTTTCGTGTAAATTCAAGTTCATTTATTTCCAGTCATTACAATTTCGACCACTGTCAAAACTTTTTACAGTTTTTCCAACGCATTTTACTTTATTTCTTGCACTTTACTATCAAGATTACTCCTACGTTGAAATCCTTACCTTTTTACATACATTCATATCAAATTTAGAAAAACTTTTAAACACTATATTCTAGGATTAACAAGTCATCTGCAAGCAAACTTTTATAAGAAATTAGCGATTATTTACCAAATTTCACGGCAAACAATATCATACCAATAAAATTATCTTACAAATTATAAATAAACGAGAAACCGACTCTAACAAAACTTTAGTATAACTCTACTCAAAGGACAAGAGTCTTCCCATATAAATCAACCATCACTCTTTTCTTAAATAAACCAAACCAATTAATAATTTTCTTTGAGTCAAAATTAATTACTATATAATAACTTTCACATGATAGGATACATCCAAGATATCCACTCAGATATGATGTTGAAATTTATTTCTCAAATAGTTTCAAAACCGCACCTTATTCTGGTAATTTAATCTGCTTCTAGAAATAAAAATGACTAATACAACTTTAAAACGCCAAAAGAAGCATGTCTCTTTCCATAATTACCCTATCTCAGACGTTTAGATTTATAACCCTAAGGTCAAAAGTTATATGATCAAAATTGGTATACCTTTGTGTATTTTCTAATTGTTCGACAGCAATATGAGGGAGCAGTTAGCCATCGAAAAATAAAGCAAGTTTAGTAAGTAAACTCAACCATCAAAAGATGAAATTGACGTTCTATTTATCATAATTTATAACTAGTGCTTGAAAGAAGAAATTGTTAATTAAAAGCAAATTGATTATTATAGGCAAATGTTAGATTTTGGTTGGCATCAATTAGAAACAGGTTGGATTAGAGATATGAAAAAAAAAGTTATTGATCAACCCAATGACTTTTGAAAAATTACTTCTCATTATCCTTAAAGAAATTATTTTCATATTAAAATTAGAATATTATTTTAAATTCTGTATATTTAATAAAATAAAACATTCTAATGTAGATTAAGTGACGTTTAATTTATAACATACATATTTTTTTAAATTTTCTTATCTTTACTTGGGAACATATATTAGTCCCCTTAAGTGAAAAAAAATGTATATTAATTACTAATTTTAATAGAGTGTTTTAATTTAGTGATTCTTAGACATTCTCTTCAAATAACCTTTAAAAAGAACGTGTTAGTTCCTTTTTGTCCTTTAAGATGATATGACTTTTGATCTTACCTGATCAGATATATCTTCAAGGCCTATAATGAACTGGGTTTTCTGTGAATTGGGTGGTGTATCTGCAAGGTACTTTGATGCCAAAGTGAGAAGAAAGAGCAATCAGAGTGCAAGTACAAGGTAAAAGAGAGAGTGAATAATGTTACCTGACCCTCTAGTGAAAGAGGCTATTTATAGCACCTAGTGTTGGGCCAAGATCTCGCTAGGACTGGATGTTCAGGCCCAATTCGAAGACTACCAGGATTCTACGTGGATAGTGGAGACCAGCATGTGGTCTTCATTCTGGGTCAACCATTCCGAAACTTAAGGGAAGACGCGGTCTTTTAGGGAGTGCGCGGACTCCGCTTAATCTGGAAGGTTAGGAATGAAGGAACCCTACGAGGAGGAGGGTCCTCGGTGGAATGAGCGAACAGAAGTGTTCGCAGGGAACGCCTGCCCAGGGTCGGGCATGTGTCCTTGTCCGGGTCATGTCCAATCGAATGACCGAAGGTCGTATGTTTACGCCTGACTGACGAGGAGGCCACGCGTTTAGTCCATCGGGGCCGGACATTGGCCTAGTTCATAACTCGATTGAGTTTGGGCCATAGTCTAACTAGGCCAGGCGTCGGCCCAGTCCAGAACAACTTTATTTTAATTCCTTGATAAAAATTTGTTTTAAATTCCTCACTCATATATACATTTTTTTTATAGAATTAATATGAATTCTGAACTAATTAAGAATAATATACTAAAAATGAGGCTATGCCATATATAAAAATATTAAAGTACAATTCTAAATAATATCATATAGAAACTATTCAAAAATAAAATATTTGTAATCATATATTCTTCTTAAATGAGATCAATAATAAATTTTATCACAATCGGAAGAATAAAATGAGAAAAACAATAAACTATTAAATATAAATCAAGCTCTATTTCAAATAAAAAATTTAAATTGGTTTTATATAGTCCAATCTGACATCGTATTCAAGTTGAATTTTCATCTGTTCTTTTGTTAGGACAGATTGTCCACTTAACGTATATACATCACTATGCTATCATGGTTTGTGAAAACTATAAAGGCTGGTTGAATAAGAAACTTGTTAGACCACTCACTCATTTATCCTCATTATTATTGTAAACTAGGGTAAATCAATTTGAGTTTATCCTTCATTTTTTATGTAAAAGGAACAAATAAAATAAAAAATATACAAGAGTACGAAAGCACGAAAGCACGCAGAAACACACAAGAAAGCTAAACAACATGCACAAAGAGTGATGGTGTCTGTCAACCAAATATTAATTTGATTCTATCTTCAATGTTATTGGCCAACTGGAACAACATGAATTACGTAAATCAATAGAAAGCATCAAATTCAATTTCTCACATGGTATCATCCTAATCCTTGCTTAATTAACACCATTATCATCCATATCTTCGAATCATAGTTGCTACTACAACAACAACCACATCCAAGAAATCTCTTCAATGCAACCATCACATTTTGTTCTTGTTAAATCAGGATATGGACTTTGCTAGGAGTGAGCTATGAACAAGATGAAGGAAAATCGTGAGATAAAACATAACGTAAAACAAAAAAAATTCTTTAAGTCGATTCTACAAATGAGCAATGAGCATGATGAGTGATAGATTGGTTATCTCTTGCAACAATTAATTATTGATGCAGAGTTATAAGAACGTTTACGAGCACTGAGAAACAACGTCTCTACTCAATTCACACCAACAAAATGTCTTAAATTTCAGTGATAACGTTTACAAATGAAGAAGATTTTTTTTTTAATAACCAACTTTAAAAAAAAATACAAAACTAACTCACATTTCAAAAAAATTACCCTAATAACCATGTTTGAGGGTGTTTTACACATAGGCGTCATTCCATATGACGCCTCCTTTTTTTCAATTACCTGCGAATTTACTATTACCTGCGAATTTACATGCACAATAATTTAATGTTTGATTTGCTGATAAATCCATAGGCGCCATTCCACAATAACCATGTTGGAGATTTTCTTACACTTGTATATCTTAAAAATCTCAAGTAACAAGGTCCTTGCTTGGCTTGTATTCTTTGTATCTCTAATTATATATCAAGTATATATTATTGTAATCCTAAATAGTTTGTGTAGAACTTGTAAAAGTCTCAAACAGTGTGTTTGAGCAAGGAAGTCTCTTTTTGGTTAGATTGAGCAAGGAAGTCTCTTTTTGGCTAGATTGAGCAAGGAAGTCCTGAATTGTGAGTTTAGGCAAGGAAGTCTCTTTTTGGCTAAATTGAGCAAGGAAGTCCTGAATTGTGAGTTTAGGCAAGGAAGTCTCTTTCAAGTGTGATTGAGCAAGGAAGTTTTGAACTGTGAGTTTAAGCAAGGAAGTCTGTTCCAGACGTAGACGTGATTGAGGAAGGAAGTCATGAACTGTGAGTTTAGGCAAGGAAATCTCTTTCAGGTGTGATTGAGCAAGGAAGTGTTAAACGGTGTGTTTAGGCAAGGAAGTCTCTTTCAGGTATGATTGAGCAGGAAGTCTTGGACTTGTATGTCTAAGCAAGTTGTAATCAAGTTCTGATTATAGTGAAAAGCTCTTGTGGGACAAGGAGACTTGACTACTCTCGTTATAGAGGAACCATGATAATTTTTGTTGTGATTTACTTATTGCGTCTACACTTTAAATTATCCTGTTGCTGCTTACTCTAGCTTAGAATCTGAACTTGGTCAAATTCAGAAGCTATTGTTCTTAAAAGCAAAAGTTTACCAGATACACAATCCAACACCCCCTCCTTCTTATGTATTTTTCTTACCTTAAACAACTTCACATTTTTTCTCTTTACGACTCTATATCGTTTTACATTGTTTTTACTATTCCTGCTTCTCTGATAAAATGTTTTTTCTTTTCCTTTGACACCGGCTCATATCGTTGTAAAAGAGTGACTTTACAATGGCAAGGTTAGTTGATTTAATAAAGGACATCGATGATTTGAAAGATATATGGTAACTGGTTATTCGTATAGAAGATCTTTGGTATGTTACCCAATCCTCTAAACCCTTATTGATGTAGGAACAAAAGTATTCTTATTATTAAATTTAATCCATTTAATCTCATTTGGATGAGAAGACATTGCTCAAGATTTTCCAAGAATCGCAGTCAGAGTTCTAGAAACTAGATGTTGGAACAAAATCTTGCTTGAACAAGACCAATTTTCACTCGATTGATGCAACAACTTTCAACAACACTCTTCGTGATGCACACACAAGGATTCAATGTTCAAGTTTGTTCCTCAATTGAAAAGAAGAAAAATATGAAAGAAGAAGAGAGTATTGCGTTGATATCAAATTTTACAAAAACAGGAGCCTTCTATATTGAGATTACTTACAAGCCAAGCAATCTTATTTTGCTTAACTAATTTTCAAAATAAAATTCTATTTCGTAACAAATTATACAACTAATTAACTAACTTATTACTTATTTTTTAAGTAACACAAGAGGATACTATGAATTACACTTAAAAAAATAAAAAAATAATGAAAAAGAATAATGAATGTTTTAAATGATGTATCATATTTTGGTTAGATTTTTGGTGATTATCCGTATATAAATTATTGTGTTGAAAAACTTTATGTCTGAATTTATTAAAGACAAATCAAAATTTTCCATATTTACATGATCATATACCCAACTAGTTTCTATCCATTTATTCATATTCATATTTATTCTTAAATTTATGGCTATGTTTGGTAATACATGTTTTCGAGCTTATAATTTATGTCTTATATTTTATAAATTCATATAATAATTTAGACCCGTTTAAAAATGTTCTTTTCATCACGAGCTTATAACTTATTTTACTATCTTATAACTTATTTTTCAGACGCTATTTCAAATAGTGTTTTAGCTTATGTCTTATAACTTATCACTTTTTCTTCCTTTTTTATCCTTATTATTTCAATTAAAATCCATTTTTAACTCTTATAATTTATTTTAATTTAAAATAAAATAATTATATATTAAATATATTTTATGTCATTTTACATTTATAAGTTAATTCAACCGATAATTTTACCAAACACTTCAATGAAATTATAAGCTATAAGTCATCAGTCATCAGCCATCAGTCATAAGCTATAAGCTATCAGCTAACTTATCAGTCAACCACTATTTTTACCAAACAAACTCATAATCTATTTTAGTCTCACACAAAAAAAAATTCATTTCCTTTAAAAAAAGTTTTTCTTAGTAAAAAAATGTAATATGCAATTTTTTTATTAAACTCCTCTATTAGGGATGACAAGCAGACCCAAACATGTTGGTCCACCCGCATTCGAACCCGAGTCAACGGGTGAAAATCCAAGTTGACTAGATTTGGGTTCGGATTCGGGTGCCACCCGATATTTCGGGTTTGGGTAGTGTGAAACCCGCACCCGAAATCCGAAATCACACCCGCTTATATATATATATATATATATATATATATATATATATATATATATATATATATATATATATATATATATATATATATATATATATATATATATATATATATATAGGAGGGTTATATTTACTCCAGGAGTAAGTTATTATAACTTACTCCAAATCTAGACCATTGATTATTTTCAATCTAGTGGTTAAAAATAATAAGTAATTAAATGTGGAGAGAGAAAACTATTACTTATTATTTTTAACCATTAGATTGAGAAGAATCAATGGTCTAAATTTGGAGTAAGTTATAATAACTTACTCTTGGAGTAAATATAACTTTCCTTATATATATATATATATATATATATATATATATATATATATATATATATATATATATATATATATATGAGTGAAGACCCATTTTGGTCCCTCACAAATATTACACGAGTCAAATTAGTCCCTCAAAAAAATTGACTCAATTTAATCCCTTATAAAATTTAACCGGATCATATTAATCCTTCTGCTAATATTTTTCTCAAATCGGTTTTTTTCTACTTCTAAACCGGTTCTTTTCATACTTTTAAACCGTGACTGAACTGACAAGTTGAATTTTTTTTTTTAAATACTAAATTAATTTTTATTTTTAATTTCAATTTTAAACAGTTATCAGTGAATAATACCAAAAAAGGCAAAATTATTTTTTATAAAGTAATTTTTAAATAAGTAATTTTCACGATTTCTACTAATATTAACAAATTTTATACATAAATTTTTATCTATGAGGTCTCAAATCCAAGTCCCTTCAAGTTAAATGATTTTCACTTTACAACTAGACAAATCAATTTCTATCGTTAATAAAGTGACTATCATTTACAACTAGAAAAATCAATTTCTATTGTTAGTAAAGTGACTATTATTTACAACAAGACAAATCAATTTCTATTGTTAGTAAAGTGACTATCATTTACAACTAGATAAATCAATTTCTATTGTTAATAAAGTGATTATCATTTACAAGTAGACAAATCAATTTCTACGGTTGATAAAGTGACTATCAATAACAACTAGACAAATCAATTTATATTGTTAGTAAAGTGACTATCATTTACAAATAGACAAATCAATTTCTATTTTATTAAATTGACTGTCATTTAATCTGAAGAGACTTAGGTTCGAGACCATATTGATACAAATTTTGTATTTTTATTTAAATTTAGAATTGTTTAAGATTAACCACATGGGCCTGAGTTCAACTCCTTATAAGCAACAATTTTGGCTTTTTTATATTATTAATTTATAATTGTTTAAAAATGAAATTAAAAATAAAAATTTAAAAAATGAAAATAAAATAAACTCCAACGTGGCAATCCAATCATGGTTTAAAACTAGGAAAAAACCGGTTTAAAAAAAATATTAACAGAAGGACTTATATGATCCGGTTAAATTTTATAAAGGATTAAATTGGGTCTATTTTATTGTGAAGGACTAATTTGACTCGTGTAATGTTTGTGAGGGACCAAAATGGGTCTTCACTATATATATATATATATATATATATATATATATATATATATATATATATATATATATATATATATATATATATATATATATATATATATATATATATATATATATATATATATATATATATATATGGGGACGACTCAAGTGAGAACACTTGGTTATTATGAGAAATGAGAACAATGAATCACGATCATTAAATTTTGATTTTGTTGATTTTAATGGACTGAATTGGTTTCTCTTTCTATGTTGATTTAAAATAAATATTAAGGATCATAGAAAGAGAAATCAATCCAGTCCATTAAAATCAACAAAATCAAAATTTAATGGTCGTGATTCATTGTTCTCATTTCTCATAATAACCAAGTGTTCTCACTTGAGTCGTCCCCTATATATATATATATATATATATATATATATATATATATATATATATATATATATATATATATATATATATATATATATATATATATATATATATATATATATATATATGAGAAGGGTTATATTGACTACAAGAGTAAGTTCTAATAACTTACTCCACATCTTGACCATTAATTCTTTTCAATCTAATGGTTAAAAATAATAAGGAATAGTTTTCTCTTTTCACATTTAATGACTTATTATTTTTAACCATTAGATTGAAAAGAATTAATGGTCAAGATGTGGAGTAAGTTATTATAACTTACTCTTGGAGTCAATATAACCCTCACATATATATATATATATATATATATATATATATATATATATATATATATATATATATATATATATATATATATATATATATATATATATATATATATATATATATATATATATATATATTGGAAAGTTGTAGGAAAAATATATTTTGTGTATTTTATTACTGGTTCCGATTTGGGTGAAAAAATCCGAAACTCAGCGAGTGTGGGTGTTGTTTTGTCACCTGAATAGTATTTGAGTTTGGGTTCGGATTTGGAAGCCGATTTTGAGTGCGGATTTAGGTAGTGTGAAATCCGCATCCGACCCGACCCGTTGTCATATTTATCCTCTATTGATCAAATAAATCTGTAAGTTAAGATAACATAAAAAAATAAAAATAAAAAACTTTTTAGAATTGAATTGAGTTTTAAAAATAATACAAGAAACTACTCCTATATTTTTTTTTTCCTAAATCAAAAATGAAACCAGAAGTGAAAAGAGAGTAATTGGATTCTCTACCAAAAAAAAAATAAAAGAGAGGTTGGTGACTGTTTACCAGCAGTTCCAGCACAAGCACAGAAAAAGCAAGACTCTCTAATTGCTTTTATTCAAACACAAAAAAAAAGAAGAAGAAAAAAAAGTTTCTGTTGTTCAACCAATCATACATAGTATTGGATTCGAAATTCAAATTACGAAATGCAGAGCAAGGGATCGAGACACCGATTTTCCACCATGGCGAATCGATCCCGAATCCCTTCACTATTCATCTCCATGTTCGCCACCTTCGCTTCTATCTACGTCGCCGGAAGGTTCTTCTTCCTTCAATTTCGCAATTCCTTCCATTATTCCTACTGTTCTTGTATTCAATCTTAATTTTCCTTTATCAGGTTGTGGCAGGACGCACAGAATCGTGTTTATCTCATCAAAGAGCTCGATAGGATTACAGGTCAGGTCAGTAACTTCCACTCATTGCTCACTCACTCTAATCGCTTCAATCGATTTCGCCACTGCGATTTCAGTTACTGTTTTATCGATTCTCGTTGCTATTTATCATTTTCGTATGAATCATTGCTGCTGAATGAAGTTAGGGATCTGGATTTTTTATTATTTATGTAATTAATTGCAGTTGAATTTCATCTGGTTTATTTGACCGCGTGCGTGTTTTTATTGAGGACTTAAACTGTTTAGAACTACTTCAGAGGATTATTTAGTATTGTGATTTATCGAGATCACTCTGTTAGGGGCACTCACACGCGAGCATAGGGTTTGACTTAATAGGACTTGGACATGCCTTTCTAATTTTTGTTATGGCTTAATTAACCGAGAGATTTTTATTCTAGGGAAAATCTGCTATATCAGTGGATGATACATTGAAGATCATAGCCTGCAGGTGATTTAAATTTACATGTTACTGGAATTGACAGAAAGATAGTGATTGCTGTTTGATTTTCTTAATGATCCGATGTGGTGTTTGTAAGCTTCTTAACTTCTTTTGTGTATACTGTTTGATTATGTGTTATTTAGGGAACAACATAAGAAGCTTGATGCACTTAAGGTGGAACTTGATGCTGCTAAACAAGAGGGTTTTGTTTCAAAGGGCTTGAGTGAGAGCAATGGGACTTACTCTAAGAGAAGGCCTTTGGTAGTCATAGGTATACTGACAAAGTTTGGCCGCCGGAAGAATAGAGATGCCATTCGCAAGGCCTGGATGGGAAACGGTAATGTTGTTCTGTTCTTTTTCTTGCTCAGTTCCACTAGTTTATTACATTGTAAACAACTCTGCCGTAATATACCTCTTTTGAGCGTACAGTTGATGTAAATAATTTTTGTTAAGTGTGAACTCTAATGTATGGCTTTAACATGATTTGATACGAGTTGAATGACATAAAATTATGTTCTTTTATTCTATGCATAAGTTGATGACGAGTTAATGTATACATAAAAACGTATGAGGAACTTTCCCTTGTCAGTTTCCTGTTGCGATAAAAATGACCCTCTCAACATTTCGACATAGAAAGGAGAGTTGTAACTTTGTTTTATAGTACTATTGTATCTAAATATTTATTTCATTGATTATGATTTATGAGCATAGTTATTTCTAATGTATACATGAAAGATTTAGTGCTGTAGTGTATCTTGGATAGTTCGTTTCCAGATTTTTATTAAATGGGCTTCAGTTTTTGCACTAACATTGTGCTTCAGAAGTTGATTTAATTTAAAAGCACTATCTTCGTAGGTGCATCTTTGAAGAAAATTGAAGAAGGAAAGGGCATCATTCTGCGATTTGTTATTGGTAGAAGGTTGAATTTTTTACATTTTAACTTGTGGGGGTTGGTGGCCGTAGTTTTTTTTTTTTTTGGGATCGGTTGTAAACACTTATGAATTCCGTAAAATATTTCAGTGCAAATCGCGGGGACAGTCAAGACAAAGACATTGATCGTGAGAATGCGTTGACGAATGACTTCCTAATTCTAGTATGTATATCTAATTCATGGCTTTTACAGTATATTTTTCTTGGTAACTTTTGGCATTAACTTTCCTGTAAAAATCCAAGTGAATTTTCTCATTCTGAATTTGGAAATGGAGCTTCTGGCATTTCAGTCACTGTTATATTTTTATAAGTAGTTATTGCAATGAGTATTGCATTATTTTATTCTTCTGTTTCCAATGGTTAAAATCACATACATTCTATTGAAACATAAGTTGCATGATTGCTGAAATATATTTGTGCTTACACCAATCTTGAGTTGACATCAATTTGAAGGCTTTATACTCTGTTTTTCAGTCAGTAATTGAAATAAGCAGGCAAATCTGAACATGTTGGTGCTTATGACATATGTTGTCATTTGTTGCATCCTATAAATAGACAATATGGTCAACAACTTATGCTAGTTAGCTCATATTCTTCAACACTTCTGTTGTCAGGATGATCACGTGGAAGGATCCCAGGGGCACGCCGAGAAGGCTAAATTGTTTTTTGCTCACGCTGCAGATGAATGGGATGCGGAGTTCTATGCCAAAGTCAATGATGATGTTTATGTAAATATTGGTTAGTTTTTCTTTAACTGAATGAGGTGAATTTTTAATAAAACAGTTTACCTAATGTCACTGTTATTGATGTGTGTTTATTTTATCTTTTAATTGCACTGGCCTGAAAGTCCATTTTATGCATTAAAGAAAACCATGTTTGTATCTATGGGAATATGATCATGTGACCTTAAGCTTGCAATGATTCTTAATACCCTTTTGTTAAATTATGGACCATTTTACCGTTTTCTTTTAATCCTATGACTGTTGCCCCAAATAAAAGCACTTTGTATCAACTTTAGAGTGTTTGGACGGGCTTTTAGAAAAATGTAGAAGTTCCTAAAAGATCAAAATTTTTGAAAGCTACGTCTCCTAACTTCTTAAAAAACCCACTGAGAGAAGAGGATAGGGACACTGTAGAAGTTCCTAAAAGATCAAATTTTACCGTTTTCTTTCAACAAATAATGGAAGTATTGAATTTTTTACTGACTGGTAAGGACACTTGTGTTCCCATTAGCATGTAAGGAGTGGTTTACATTAATGTTTACTCTTCTCACTTAATAGTGGCTGTAGGTAGAGAATAATCATCTATAGGTTTGGTGCCTTGATTTGCTAAGTTCTTCATAACTAGGTTAATTTGCAGGTTGTGTAAGCCTTCTTGCCGTTGAATCACCTGTCTATGAGAAAATTTGGTATGATGGGTAGAGTACCTGTGACTCTAGGGATAGAGTGTATTTCTCTGGTATATATCGTTATTGTAGCCAAATTCATTGGTCTCACGGAAAAGTATCTAGGTTTTGTTGGCTGAAGGTTCTTGCTTTGCTCTTGTAGTAGTGGTCTGTCTGCTATGGGTTTTTTACCCTGCAAATACACATGCAAGTCTTTCATTTATGGGGCTATGGGTTTTTTACCCTGCAAATACACATGCAAGTCTTTCATTTATGGGGCTTTGTAATATGTCAAAACTTCATGTATTCGGTTTAATAGACAACATCAACCAAACTTTATACCAGTAAATGGATTCGATAAAATATCTACCATAGTGTTCTTATAGTGTTCTTTCCAAGACTATGTTTCTATCGAATTCGTTGATCGCGAGATTTTTCTTAACAGTTATTCTTATAGTTTATTTTAGGTCTTTCTCTACTTCTAGTTGTTTGATTCCTCTCTATCTGATCTACTCTACTTACAACAACATTTACTAGTCTTATCTCCGCATGCCCAAACCACCTAAGTCTATTTTCCACCATCTTTTTTATTATAGGTGTTACTCCAAATCTAACACTCTCTCTAATATTGTCATTTATAATTTTATTTAGTCTAGTCTTACTACACATCTAACACAACATCTTCATCTCTGCTACTCTTATTTTATTTTCGTGTATATTCTCAACCGCATAATATTATGTTTCGTACAACATCATAGGTCTTCCTGTTGTCCGATAAAATTTTCTCTTCAGCTTGAGTGGTACTTTTGTATCACATTAAATCCTTGAGGTCCCCTCCATTTCAGCCACCCAACTTGAATTTAATGGTTTACATCCTCTTCTATTTCTCCACCGTTTTGTATTATATATCCAAGATATTTAAACCGCATGACTTGTGAGAGAATTTTCAAAATAATAATATATTGAATTATTGTATTATTTGAATTAATAATATAAATATTATATTCAAAATTTTCATCTCTCAATTAGATGGTCCGTGGTGATTATTATTGGTGTAATGTGTCATGTCATTGGTTACCTTGTATTTAGGAACAATTGCAACTTATAAACAAATCATTATTAATTTTATGCAAAACGTTGTTACTTTCCATACGTTTACGTTGTATCAAAACAGTGCAATACCTTTTCTAAGAGATGTTTAAGTTTCCAAACAGATCTGAACCTCATTATAAATAAATAAGAGGTTCTTGGCACGATGGAAAACATATACAAAATCAGTCTCAAATTATTTTCTCATACTAAATCATCTTTCTCTTTTCTAATGCATGAGAGCAAGTAAAAAAAATATTCTTCTGTAAAATACTATCAAAGATACGCTTAGAGAGATTATGCAATTCCCTTGAAGGATTTCAAAGTATCCTGTTGGAAATTCGACGGTAAACCCTTTTGCATCCAACATACCAAGATTGGTGGGGTCGAATTGTTCCTTAAGCTTAGTGTGGAAACAAACGCTTTGGAATTTTATCGAGCAAATGTATTTCTCTATTGAAAGTGTTGTATGTCCTTAACTTTCCAAAACCGGAAGAAAAAGAAGATGAAACAATTGTTAAACCTAGAGACAGACAAAAGTGGGACAATGATGATTATATATGCATGGGACACATCCTCAACGGTATGTGCGATTCGTTGTTCGACATTTATCAGAGCAGTAACTCCGCAAAAGAATTATAGGAGAAATTGGAATCAAGATGCATGCAAGAAGAGGCTACAAGTAAGAAGTTTCTTGTTTCTCAATTTAATAATTATAAAATGATAGATGATAGGTCTGTTATGGAACAAATGCACGAAATTGAACGTATTCTCAATAATTACGAACAACACAATATGCACATGGATGAAACTATAATTGTATCATCCATAATAGATAAACTGCCTCCTTCTTGAAAAGATTTTAGAAGAACTATGAAGCATAAGAAGGAGGACGTTTCTCTTGAACAATTGGGTACCTTCGTTTAGAAGAACAGTATCGAAAACAAGATGATACTAAAAGCCAATTTACTCAAGAGAAGGTCCATGTGAAATACAATTATAGTTTTATCTATGTGCATATTGTGTTGTTTGTAATTATTGAGAATACGTTCAAATTCGTGCATTTGTTCCATAATAGACCTACCATCTATCATTTTATATTTATTAAATTGAGAAACAAGAAACTTGTTACTTGTAGTTGTAGCGTCTTCTTGCATGTATCTTAATTCCAATTTCTCCCATAATTCTTTTGCGGAGTCTCTGATAAATGTCTTACAACGAATCGCACATACCGTTGAGGATGTGTCCCATGCATATATAATCATCATTGTCTCACTTTTGTCTCTCTCTAGTTTCAGCAATTGTTTCATCTTCTCTTTGTTCCGGTTTTGGAATGTTAAGGATATACACCACTTTCAATGTTGTGAGAAGGAATTTAATTTTTTTTTTGGCCAAAGAATAAAATTCTCTCCATCGAACTTCTCTAATTTCACAGAGTCAGAAGTCATCTCTTTTAGTGAAGCAACCATTGAATAAGATAAAATGTTCCTTAAGATTGTTAGATATTTTGTTGTTAGGGTTGCTGCAAATTTAAGAATAAATGGAGATGAAAATAGAGAGATAAATTTGCTCGATAAAATTGCAAAGCGTATGTTTCCACACTAAGTTTAAGGAACAAATCGTCTCCACCATTCTTTGTATGTTGGATGCAAAAGGGTTTATCGGCGAATTTCTTGTATTATACTTTGGAATTCTCAAAGAGAATTGCACAATCTCTCTAAGCGTATCTTTGATAGTATTTTACAGAAGAATATTTCTTTTACTTGCTCTCATGCATTAGAGAAGAGAAAGGTGATTTAGTATGAGAAAATAATTTGAGACTGGTTTTGTATATATTTTCCATCGTGTCAAGAACCTCTTATATATAATGAGGTTCACATTTGTTTGGAAACATAAACATCTCTTAGAAAAGGAATTGCACTGTTTTGATTACAACGTACGAAAAGTGACAACGTTTTACATAAAATTAGCAATGATTTGTTTATAAGTTGCAACCATTCCTAAATACAAGGTAACCAATGACATGGCACATTACACCAACAATAATCACCACGGACCATTCAATTGAGAGATGAAAATTTTGAATATAATATTTATATTATTAATACAATCATTCAATATATTATTATTTTGGAAATTCTCTCACATGACTTGTGGGATGATATAGTCTCCAACTTTCACCTCTTGATTATAAATGTTTCTTCTTTTGTTGAACTTACTTTTTCTTAGGTGAAAGCCATGCGTTTCTAAGTCTCGTCTTTAGGTCTTCATCCTCTCATTTAAATTCTTCTTCGACACTTCAAGTAAAACTATATCATCTGCAAAAAAACATACATCACGGTACTAACATTTAGATGTGTTTCATGAGTGCATCAAAATTTGTTTAATAGACACTGCAAAAATCTGTGATGAACTTGAAGTATTCAAACTTCTCGACTCTTAGTTTTACTTTTAGTAGCCACAATTAAAACTTCTTTCATCCTACATGGTTGCATCTTTTTGATAGAAATTGTAGCCATATATGAAGAAAAAAAATACCTCTCAAGATACATCCAAGGTTTTCATTGAGGATCCACTTTAACTCTGGATGCATGTACAAAAAACATCCAAAAGACTAAACTCATTGGATACTTTCCTTAGTGGATAATCCACTTATTAACATTAAACAAATAGTTGTTTTGCTCGGGCACATGCTCATTGGATACTTTCCTCAGTGGGGGTTAGAAAGCAACATGAAGTTGGTTGGTTTGAGAGGATGCATTTGTTGGAGAAAATTGTGATTTAAAGATTTCTTAAATTAATAAGCACAAGAGAAAACTCGACGTAATTTTTTGTAGAATAACATATGATGTATAGATTAAGGTACAGTCCCCGGTGCGGGTACCGGTACGAGATACTTCATTTTAAAAAAAATCAAGGTATTGGTACGTTAATAGAAAAACAAGAGTTTTCTATAAAATGTACGAGTAAAGAACTAAATTGTTAGGTTCACAACAAAACATCACTATAAAAGTTTAAAAAATAAAAAATAATTATAAGATATAATAACGCAGAAATAAAAATACATAAATATACTGTTGGACTTTTCCCCTTAATTGCGGTCCGCCCCTAGCCGCCTTAATTGCAGCACTTTGGCTTGCCTCATTGCAGCCCCCAACACCTTCATTGTGTTGGCTTTGAAGAGGTGGATTTAGTCCCACATTGCTTAGAGATATGGCCTATGTTGTGTTTCAAAGTGGGGGCAATCTTCACCCTACAAGTCGGTTATGTAGGAATGAGTTAGACTCAACCTAAATTCTAAGATGGTATCAGAGTCTATCCTAGACTCATTGTTGGGCTTCCTGCATTGTCCACGCTCTGGGCTCATTGAGGTCCAAGCGTGAGGGGGTGTGTTGGACTTTCCACCTTAATTGCAGTCCGTCCCTAGTCGCCTTAATTGCAGCACTTTGGTTTGCCTCATTGCAGCCCCAAACACCTTTATTGTGTTGGCTTCGAAGGGGTGAATTTAGTTCCACATTGCTTATAGATATGGCCTGTGTTGTGTTTATAAGTGGCGACAATCCTCACCCTACAAGCCAGTTTTGTAGGGATGAGTTACGCTCAATCCAAATTCTGAGGATACTATATTGATATTTGAGGAAATCACAAATTTCACTCGAAACCGAAAAATGAGAAAAAATGAAGTACCACGAATACGGTACATTTACCCGATACCGGTACTTCACCCTTTTATTATTACCTAAGCTTCAAACATTTAAATTTTTTTAATAGAAAATTGTATTATAGTTGTTCTTAATTCTCTCAGTCTAAGCATCTTTAGACCATAAACAATTATGGGGAAATTAACAATGATGTCAACCATAGGATAGAAACATGGAGGATGAAATGGAGAAATGTTTCTAGTGTAACTTGATTTAATGCCTCATAACCTGGACTGATCCTTATATATATCCTCATCTTCTGAAAAAGAAAAGTTAACATTCTTCTTTTGCATATACGATAACATTTTATTTGTGTCTTGCTACATACACATTTTTCCTTCGCAGATGCCTTGGGAGCTACACTTGCCACTAATTTGGAGAAACCTCGGATTTACATGGGATGCATGAAATCAGGCGAAGTTTTCTCTGAACAGTGAGCCCCTTATCTTGTTTAAAATGCCGTACACTTATGTAGACCACATTTTATGGTTCTTATACTGCTTGTGTGAGTGTTGACAGGAACCATAAATGGTATGAACCAGAATGGTGGAAGTTTGGTGACAAAAAATCGTAAGTCAACAAATCAATTATTTCATATGATTTAACAATTATATAAATTTTATTGCATTAGTAGTGTGTGACACAACATTGGTCAGTTTCAAATATCTACATGTGGATCTTGTGAGAAACTGAGGCTTTTTTTACATAGTATTCTGAAGTGCTTTATTTGTTGATCAGTCCCATAAATTAAAATTGCTTTAGGTTATTTTAATTTTTGCTTCTCAAAATAATCTTTACTGGACAAGCCTGATATGTGACGTGAAATATGTGATTATACCAAATTCCATTTTCGCAAAAGATTATTCAATTGTATCATGGCTACTGAGGATAATAATCAAGCAAAGATTGCAACCATGTTGAATATTCATTAGTATCTTTGTTATTTCAATCCATTTATCTCCTCTTGAAATGATAATTAAATCTCTTGAGCAACAGGTACTTTCGTCATGCATCAGGAGAGATGTATGTTATATCACAAGCTTTGGCTAAATTTATATCAATAAACAGGTCAGATCCATTCTTTACTGTACCTAATTTTGTTTGCAACTGTTTGTGCATCAACCTTGACTCTGATGAGTTTTCAGATCCATTCTTCGTACATATGCCCATGATGATGTGAGTGCTGGATCCTGGTTTATTGGACTTGATGTGAAGCATATTGACGAGGCAAAGTTTTGTTGCTCGTCTTGGTCAACAGGTCTCCCTCACTTTCATTTTCTCTCTCCGTCTCTGTGTGTGTTGTATGTATACATTCGTTTGTCTAGAATTCAAGTTCATGACATAGTTCCGCAACCACCAAAAAGATACCCTAACTAGAATGCTTAACATAAATGTTTGGCCTGTACATCAAAATCCATTCGCAACCTCAAGCTGATACAACATGATTTTGTTTTTCAGGAGCAATTTGTGCGGGTGTTTGAGTTTATTTCAGTGCATAATTGTGAGATGACCACCCGCGTAATACACAAGATCCATCAGTTATTAGACGCTTTTCCACAGATCTTTTACTCTATTGAAAAACTGAGAGTTTCCTGGAAAGTTGCCTCTAGATTTGAAGTGCATCCTTACATTAACTTGTAAGCACAGTTGGCGAATTGATCGGTTCAAGGTTTACTAGCAGTCATTACTTAAGGCATCTGACATAGTATACACCAAAAGATTTACCTCTCTGCTTATTAAGTTGTTTTATGTCATTTTATGGTTCATTCATTCATTCATTGTATAGGAGAGGAAGATATCAGCGCAAGAACTTCCTAATTGTATTTTAAAGTAATTGTAGGAGGGACAATGTTTCATGTGGAGAGACTTCGTATATTTTGTACATAGTATAGTAAATGGGAATGAGTCATGATTATGTTTTGGGCGAAGACTAGGGGGAACAAGTGCCTCATGTGGTCCACCAAGGTCAAAGCTTTTTTTGTAACACTATTTTGAAGTGCTTTTGTTTTTTTTTTTCTTCAAATTTACATGGGTTCCCCCATATCTCAAAATCCCCCAATTCCACATTTACATGTTTTTCAAATTCTGAGGCAGTTGTTATTTTGTAATTTGTCTTGGATGTCTTCATACAAAACACCATAGTTATGGTACTTAAAAAAAGTTAATGCAGAGGGAGGAATTAATGCAACAATCTGAGTCAATAAAACATTTATCTATAGCTATTGAGATGTCCATGTGGATGGCGTAAAGCTCAATCTGAAGAATGTCTAAAGTTCCTAGTAAGTATTCAAAAAATTCTAACTGCCGAGGCAACTACCATCAACGTTAATGGTGGTGCAATGAACGTTGAGGTTGGTCTGTAGAATGTGCCGCAGTGCGTCTGTGTTAAGAGTTGCTGAAATAGGTGCATAAGGATTGTGGAGTGTGTCAGACATACCTTTTCCAAACCTATTGTTATCATCCCCGGTTAAGAAAGAAAAATCAGAATTTGCTAAAAGATTTTGAGAATCTCAACAATCAACGACACAATGTAGGAAGAATTCATCATCCAAACCGCAATGAGTACATAAAGTTGAAGTTTTTTTAATTGCAGTGATGTAACATAGAAAGAGTAGGAAGTTGTGAGATTTCTTGCCTTTGCAAACACAGACTACATCTACAAATATAAGGTGTGATATGAGTGGTCTGTTGGTGGAGTTGCACATAGGTTTTCAAGAGTCACGTCGAACAACATAACATATGAAAATATAAAACATTTCATGCAATTAATGAAAAAGAGGGGAGAATGATCTAATGAAAAAGAGTGGAGAATGATTTTCCTTGACGAAGGTCATGGGAAGGCTTGAAAGATAACACATTATTTTCATTCCACATGATAAAAATAAAAAAAGAGAACACAATTCATGATGAGCTCCGGATCAAATGGATGGAAATCTAAATTTAGTAAAGCAAGTTTGAAGAAATCTCTAATTGACATTATCAAAGGTTTTCTCAAAATCAAATTTGAAGGCGACATCTCTTTCTTTCTTTTTGCTTCTTCAATTTTTGCATAACATAATTGATTTCTTACAAAATAATAACATCGTTAAAGCGCTTCTATCTGGTAGGAAAATGCTTTAGTAAGGACTCATGATAATATCAAATAAGAGTATGAGGTGGTTGACAAAGACTTTAACTAGTAATGATCTTATAGAAAATGTTGCAAATTCTGATTTTTCTTTCTTAACCGGGGATGACAACAATAGGTTTGGAAAAGGTATGTCTGACACACTCCACAATCCTTTAAAAAGCATGTGAATGCATGAGTGCAGGTTTAAACCTGCAATATCCTACTTATTCGCCTTTAAAAGTAGGTAAAATTCTAGTTACTAGGCTATTTGACTGGAAAAAAATATAAAAGGGGAAAATAGTGTAAGATGAGCAGGCTTGAACATTCTAATAGTCTTGAACATGTTCATTAAGCACATTGGAAAAAGTTTTAAGACCTCTAAATTTTAGACTGCTAATATAAAGTATAACAAACAATTTAGACTCGTGTACATGTTATTTAAAATCATAAACCTCATACTCACATTCCTTACTAACTTAACCGTCACAATGTTTGCAATTAAAATCATAAACATCGTATTGACATTCCTTACTAATTAATCCTTATTGACATTCCTTACTAATTAATCCTTAAACCCAGTAGCAAAACAACGACTATTGTCTAGTATTCAAATCCTTCATATCCTCTAGATCCAACCGAATCAGAGGTAAATAACGAAGGAAAGCCCTTAGAGCAACAATATCCTTATTGCTACAAATGACTTTAGTGACTTTATGATGCTTGCCTCCCCAAGGCATTACTGCCTGAATGTGAGGCTGCATCGCAACCTGGTTTTTCTGCAGTAGATTTGATAAACTCGCTGCTGAAACAAACATGTGCTAAGTAAAGGCATAATCTATTTCAGCCATTGATACTCATCTCACTAATTCTGGAGACTGCAATATGCATTGCATACTTCTTTCAAAGCCAATAATTGTGAGACCAGTTCTCCCATCCATCTTTTAAAAATTCCTTTCCAACCAATAACAGAAATTTATATAATTTTTCCCATTTTGGTTCCAAGATAACATACATACTTTTTGGATTAACTTATTTTAAAATAAGTGTTTTTTATTTCAGCTTTCTGACAAAACGTAAATAAAAGGATAAATTACCATATACAATCCCAACCAAACATGCCCGAAGGACTTAAATCTTGGCCAAAAGCAAATACAATGAACTTTTTTTGACCAAAAAAGAACTGTCTTTCTTATGTAAAATAATATAGGCAATAATCACTTCTATTTGTTCCCTCTAAAAACACCGAAACCCTAAAACCAATATCCCACTGACAATAAGAGATTGCCAGTATGACTCTACCTATATTTGATCATTATTTATCATTATACAAAAGGATCACAAATTTCTTTATCCACAAATGATACCTACAACAGATTTGTGCCGAGGTTTCATGATGAGCCATTAAGGAAATGTGCCAATGCCTTGTCTGTATCATTGTCATGCATAACTAAGGCTTCTGCAACGCTGTTTGATGAAAATCCCATTTCACGCAGAAGGGTGTATCCGTTGACAAATTCTTGAACCTTCAAATGAATTATTACACTCAGTCAGAAAAACAAATTAATCAGTAAAGGAATCAACAAAACTGTGTGACACCGCTTTTGGGAAGTTAAGCAGTGGTCTTCATAACAAATTAGAGGTGATCAATATATCGGGGCACATCACCCAAACTACAGTGTATTCCAATTGCTGGTCTGGATATCCAGATCCAAATTGGGTTATCACTCTCGTCTTAGAATTAGTCTCTCTTGACACTAGCAATCAGATATTTGCAACTCATCCCATCAATCAGAAATATATTTAGAAAGTCTGTTAGGAGAGTTCCTCTCTACTGGGCTAAGGCCCAAATCCAGTATCCTATTAGTGTGTGCGCGCGCGTGTGCATGTCGGTGTCCTATATTTTGAAAATCAGCAGGGTATGTGTCTGTGTCTAGAGTCCGTGATTCCTATATGGAAATGTAGTTTGGTTTCAAAACATAAATCTAATAATGGTTAACAGCTGAGTAAGGTTAACTTTACAATTCATACTCCTAATAATAATGACAATGACAGTGAAAGAGTGGGAAATAAGAGCCAAGTAGGTTGGCAAGTAATTATATCTGAACTGGAAGCAGTTTCTCGACAAGAGGTAGAAAAGATTTAACACGATAAGCTCAATAAATTGTCTATTTGGATTGTGAAACTTAGTTGAAAAAATCTTCCATTTTGGCACGAAAACAAAATTATTGAAAATTGACTTTTGTCAACAAGGGGAGCCGGTAGACTCCATAGGTCACCAAAGTTACTCCTTGTTACCAACACAGAAGGAGGGATGGCCAGAAGCAGAAGACAATGAGCCATACACTGTTGTATGCATTGGTTAAATTACTATCAAACTGACCACTTTCTAACATGCTAGAAAAATTATCGTGACAACTAACAATAAGTTCACTGTAATAGTTTGGAGGAGAAACACCAGTATCAAGAGAAGAACCACTTGAATTTCATTGAATTATTCAATCTTTGCATGGTCACTGGTCACTGGTCAGTGCATGAAGAGATGTTGGGCATAAATTTATTATTTACGAAAATGAAAATCATTCTTCAAACAATGCTATTATCTGAACATCATGTCCATTATGAGTTACAGGGACAGAGAAAGAGCATACTTTGGTTGGATTATCACCATAATTTGTAACAGCAATTTGAACTGCCTCTCGGCTGAGTCCCATGGCTATATACTTGCTCACAACGGGGTCTGAAGAAGTAACCTGGAAATATAGTTTCATTTTACACCATGTGAGTTGGAAACAGTAAAATAATTTTATCTATAATCAGAAGGAAAAAATGAACTAAGCATTAAAAAGTGAATAGTAAGTCACAACCTCAGCATAATGAATCAGGAAAAAAAATCATAAACACAGATTACAATAAATTGGAACTTGCTCTAAATCAAGAAAAAACACCTTTGACGAGGATGTATCAGAAGCTTTAGTTGGAAGATTTTCTACCCCAAATTTGGTCCAATTTGGGTTATCCTTCTCAGCTTCGGCCAAAATTTTCCTCTCCAATCCAAAATCAAATTGGAAGTTGCTCCGTGGAATATCTCCCACATGTGGTAATAAATGAGGCTGAAAATTTGTAAAAAAAACAAACATAAGTCACATCATATTCAACTATAAAAACAGATAAAAAAAAACCAATTCACCTAGTAGCAAAAGCATCTTTGATTTCTTTAAGCCCAAAGTGTTCTCACATAAGAGGACATGCAAGACATGTAATATAGACGCCATTCATGTTGAGTCACTACGTAATGTCTTAACTTTTTGGGATAGTTGGTTCATGAAATATGCAAAGTATGAGCATTTTCACACACTTGGAGTGAGGAAGAACAACCTTAAAAGGGAATTAGATAGGTTTGAATGGAGAAACCCCACTGAATTGATGTGTAAAAATAAGAACATGCAGTAGGTCCTGCTATAACTACATCTTAAAAAAGCCTTATCATAAATCTATATTCTTAGATTTATGAAATACCTGAGATCAAAATAAATACAAAAGGGCAACCCACTTTCAACCAGAGTAGTAAATCTTGGATAGTGGCGCGGGCTGACCCCAAAAATGGGATAGCAGGAAGCGTATAGCTAGCGGGATGGGCGCTATTTGATTTTTTTTGGACAAATTACATGAATATGAATATGGGATAGCAGGAAGCGTATAGCTAGCGGGATGGGCGCTATTTGATTTTTTTTGGACAAATTACATGAATATGAATATTAATTATAAACATTTGAAGTGCAAAGGGAAGAACGAAATGTAACGAGAGGTGAGGAAGGAACTTGGGATTTTTCTTTGGAACTGCTCAAGTGCAAAAACGTCGTGAAGGAAGCTTAAGGTCGAGTAACTCAAAGTTGTTTGAAAAAATCCAAAATTACCCTTTAAACGTTTTAAATTTAAGGGGTAATTTCAGTTTTCAAAGGGGAAAAGGATAGCGGGACAAAAACCGCTCAGGACTAGAAACCGCTCAGCCCCCGCTACCGTTATAGTGTTCTGCACTGCTAAGGCTCTTTCCAATGCAAAAGGATTCCCCTCAGCTATAGCGGGATAGTGCTGCTATTGGCCGCTGTTGACTACTCTACTTTCAATAAGAGGTATACAATAGATGTCAATAGACAAATTTAAGATACTGTTGTGAGGTGTGACCTATGAAACACGGAAACCCCGAATACGATCCCGACATTGACACGACGACATCAGTAATAATTTGAAAAAATAAATAAATTAAACGCAATCACAAGTATATAGGAGTAAAATCATAGCTATCATCAAAATCAAATACTTGTACCAATTCACAATAATAATAAAAAAACAATTACCAAAGCTAGATAACCTTACCGGTTGTGTGATCCTAAATTCCGGCTTGATAGCAACCTTAATGCCCAATCCAACTGCAAATTCAATAAACAGAGTTAATTAGTTTTGATTCTATTTCATGTTTTCCACGAATTAGAAGAAAAACGGACAACGAATGAAAAAACCCTAATTCTAGTGATCAAGGGGAAACCGAAGAGAGAGAGTTACGAGAAGGTGAAGGAGTGGGATTGTGCTGATAAGGAAATGGACGAGGCGGGGGAGGGGCGGCGGTTTGAGGGTGAGGACCGATCTTGGGGTAGATGGAAGAGGGCGGAGCACGGTACATCGGAACTTGGGGGCCGGATCTGCTTCTGTTATATTCGTACTCCATCGAACCGAACCGAACCAACTTTGTGTTGTGTTGCTTGGGAAGGGAATATGAGAAGAATTGGAAGCCGCGGTTGCGCGTTAGTTTTTCGCTAAGTGAGTAAGCAATATCTGTCAAAGCTAACACATAAGCGATGAGGAAGATTATTAAGTAACACAAATGTAAATTTTGTTGTTTGGATTAAAAATTGAGTTTAATGGTAATCCACTTTGTAAAAAATTATTGCACTTTGATCAACTTAGGCTATGTTTGGATACATAAAAAATAATGGAGCGGGGATGGAACCGAGCGGAATGGAACAGAATGAAATAAAGATGTCATTTTATTGTTTGGATATGTCATGATGTAATAGAGTAATTTTATCATTCCGCCCAAATCGGAGGTACCAAAAATTATGGAAAGTGATGGAATGGGATGAAATTTATGTTGTCCGTTATTGCTTCATTCCATTAGTTTTTAATTAATCTAAACGATGAAACATAACTTTATTTAATTTCGTTTCGCTCCATTCCATCGTATCTCAAAGTCTCAAATCATATAAATGTTTCAAAATTTAGCGTCTGATAGTGTAATATTGTCAGTGCACCATCCTTTTTCTCTTAAAAATTTGAAGAAATTTTAAAATTACTAAAATTTATGAAATATCTTTATTTAAGTTTAAGGAATTTTAAATAATATTTAAAATATAAAATATTTTTTTATTTTAAATAACGTGGATATTTTTTTTAAAAAAAATTATAAATTAAGTTTCACATTATTAAAAAAAATTACTTCTATTTTTTCAAAACATTTAAATTTTAAGGGTAAATAAGAGGTCAAGCATGTCGGGTCTCTATGTTTAGTCTGTCATTTTTAGTGGGATGAATCTTTTGAACTCACACTCTCTACTTTGACATTTCTGCACCGTTTTTTGACAAATTTTGTCGGGACGAGTCTAACCAAAAAGGGCATGCATGTTTGTCATCATTAAATTTTTAAGGTCACAAATTAGTTTGAATCCATTTATTTAGCTAAGCAAATTGAGTTAAAGTGTCCATCTTGCATAACCTACTTTCATTGTTCGACTTTATTTTTTCACACTTGTTATCCCTAATAAATTTATCTCTATTTTTAAATATTAAATTTGATCAAAACTCTTAAATTTTATATAAATGGTACAAAAAGATTAACAATAAAAAATTTAAATACTCAATGTTAATAAAATAATGTAGGAAGGAATGTGGAACCTTACAATATTATATCATCTCTGGCACATTCTTCTACTACCTCAATTTTAAGGGTGACAAAACGGGTCCAACCAATTAGACATATCTATTTAGCTTACACTTTAGTGCGGGCGGATCAAGAGTTTGGACTCGCACCTTCTATTGTGACTGCTCTGCCCCGCCCCGTTTTTTTTTCCCGAACATTTGCAGATGTGGCTTTACATAATTTTTTGCATTTTTAGACTTATAAGATGCAATGTCCCAGAGCCCGTCCCCGCCTTCACTTTTTATGGAGCATTCGTTGGTTTTAGGCCCGCACCCTTAACTATGTCCACCTTATCCTGCACCATTTTTTGCGGGCTTTTGCGGGGCGGGCCTAAATAGTACGAACTTGTCTATTTGCTACCCCTAATTGACTTGTATTACTAGCAACATCTATGACCAATATTTGAATTTGATAACCATTAGTTGAGTTTATTAATGATATCAGACCAAATATATGTCTTGCACTCTATTCTGTTTTAAAACCAGAAATATAGAAATTTGCGGAATTTTGTCCTCGGCTATCAACGACCCTTCTTCATGCTTATGTCATTTGAAACGCCAAACATTTATTCAGATGCGTAATTATGATCATTCTTGGGAACTGAAACACTTGAGTGTTACGTGCGAGAAACACGATTTATGATGACACCTTTCTTTCTATATTGTCAGTACATAAGTATATGAGGAACTAGAGTCACTTCCTTTTTAGTTCATTATTTCTTTTTTATTATTGAGTGGTTACCTCTTTTCATCTCCGAAACTTTGTCTACTAGAACTTGAACTTTATTAACGTGTCATGGCTAAAAAATTGCAGAATAATGTGATAGGGAACTTGGTGAACCCATCATCTTCGTGGGAAAGTTACATATATTCTTTAATTGTTTCTGTTTTATCAAAGAATGGAGTATGAATAAAGCTTTATCTAGTGAGGATGACAGAATATGCAACGACTATGATAATTGTATCATCCCTCTGTACGAGTATCTCTTCTAAACCTTGGGTGTTCGTCTATCATTCACCGTTTTTGAGATAGGTGTTTTCAACTACCTAATGGTGGCTCCATCCAAACTTCATTGAGTAAGTTGGGTATATATAAAGGTGTTGTGAAAATGATGCATTAATGAATAAAGGATAAATTGTTTCTTTGTGATCAAGAAACACACAAGGATATAAAAGATGATAAACAAGAAAGAACAACAATGATTGGTTATAACTGCTATTCTTTCCTTTCTTTTTAAAAAAAGATTATAAGTTATAAGAATAACAAATAACCCTCTCACCCCAAATTAGGATTTGCTGTCTACAATGATGAGAGACTAGTATGCTATTTATAATAAAACCTAACATACTAAACTAATGGGCTTTTTCACAAATACCCATTACAAGCCAACTTAGGGTACAAGTTAACTTAAACAATTGGACATAACAAACAGGCTCAATTCAAAATACTAACAACCCTAGCATTTCAACACCCACATACTAGAGCATACTTCGACTACAGTATGTAGGTCTTTGACACAATCTCTGTCGAACCAGAAGCTACCCTTCAACATACTAGAGTTCGATCCAATTCTCACAAAAGGCTTATTAGTACTGGATTAAATATTTGAAAAGGGAAAACCCTATGTCGTCTTGTTCTTTTATCTCTTTCGCTGCAACGGGGGTACTTTGGTCTGGCCAAGAGAATGAAAGTTGGTTATTCTGGTGCCAACGATACGAATTTTTGAAGACTTTCCTGATTTTTCGCCATGGTAAAAGGAGAACCACGTCTAGTTGTTGAAGAGCGTTATTATTTATGTTTGGTTTGCGCCTTCGCAAATAGGAGGAGTAATGTTCATTCAACTAGTGGTTGACGATGCCCCACCAGCAGCTGCCAAAGCGGTTTCACCCGTGGTAGCACAACGAGTGGTTCTTAATCCAGCCTTTCTAAGAATCGATAACGTTTAAAGTATTGAATAATGAAGATCTAAAGAATCGGTTTCTCTTTATCAACATTGAACTCAATTTTGTAGATTGCAACCGTATTTCCTTTAATCTATTGAATCCTCTGAATCGAACTCAAGGAGATTCTCATGTTTGAGGAGTGTACTTGGAAATATAGAATCATATGATACCCGAGAATCAAGTGTTGATTCCCACATACGGCGCAAGTGTTTTGTACCAAAACCATAAATATGTGAAGTCATGGAAGCTACAGTGGAGGAGAGCTTCTGATGCAACGAAATAGAGGGTGTACCTACAAGGTTAACACTCCAACGCTCAAGTCAGTATGTGAGTGATGAGATAGTATTTAAATTGTGTTTGAAACTTGTTACTTGAAATGACATAATTTGCATAGATATATGAGTTGAATAACTAACTTGTTAACTAACTGGCATAGAATACGGAGGACCATTTGATGCGTTGGAGGGATGTATCTCCCGCTTCTAGATTACTAGAGATTTAGTGCTCAGAAGAATGTTCCAGAAGCTTTTGTATGTATTTGAGCTAGATCTAGAATGTTACGCTTGAAGGTGACCAAATTTAGAAAAGGAACATACCGGGTGTAATGCCCCAAACTGCTTTCGAGATTATCGACAGACCCCACAAACCAACACAGATCTTTTTTAGCATGATTTGTCCTTACTCACATACTTTCCGAGAAACCAACACGCTTAACTGTGAAGTTCTTATGGAATGAGTGACCTTCTAGGAAGTTTCTTGGAAAGCGTGTGAGTGAGGACAAATCATGCTGAAAAGACCTGTGTTAGTTTGTGGGGTCAGTCGGTAATCCCGAAAGTAGTCCAAGGCGTTATAAATGGTATCAGAGCCAGACCTCTCCCAGTATGATGTGGTTTAAGAATGAACCATGCGGAAGCTGGTGGGCATGTAACACCCGAGGCCAAAGAAGGCGAGAGGTGGTTGCACCGAATGTAACACTTGAGGCCGAAGTGGGCAAGGGTGGTTGTCACATCAAAATGAGAGGGATCTTGAGGTTGTGCAGGGAAGGGACAACATGGTTGAAGGAATGCATATAAGTATTTATTGGTATTACCTATACAAACAAGATGCATCTTCTTTTCGGTAGTCTGTTTCATAAGAACTCCACAGTTAAGCGTGCTTGACTTTGATCAATTTTTGGATAGGTGACCTTCTGGAAAGTCTCCCGGAAACCTTGTGAGTGAGGACAAATCTTGCTGAAAAGACCTGTGTTGGTTTGTGGGGTCAGTTGATAATCCTGAAAGTAATTTGGGATGTTACACATGGACCAGATCAGTTCGGAGAGTTCTTTCCTTACGATGATCGGATCTCTGAAGATGGATTGACTCGCAGAGGATATGACTGGCCAAAAACAACAACGGAGACTAACAATCATACTCTTGAGAAAAAATTGACACTCAATAGTCGATATCATATTACCCAAAAGATTAAGTTGTCAAACTTATCCATCTAAGATCCCAAACCTTAACTTGTTATACCAATAAACCATATTCTCTTTATACCAGTACGTTGATGCGTAGTCGGGTAAATCTAAAAAAAACACATGGAAAAGAATATTGAATTTCTAGGGTCCTCCCAAAAATAAGTAAGAAGATCATCATTCACCTTCCTCAATAAACCATCAACATGCTAGTTGAAGCTTGCATGAAAATTATTCCCAAGAAAAAAACCCACTTCCACCATGCATAAGACGATCTAAACCCTTAAAGTCCCCCTCAACAAAAGATAAAACCACTAGAGACCCATATATAGCAAAAAGAGTTTATGGCCAAAGCCTATCGTTATGTAGAAATCTCCTACTCCATTTACTTAGGAGCTTTAGGTTGACCAAACACAAATCTCTAACACCCAAACCTCTCACTATTAGGCTTACAAAAGATTCTTCTCAAAGGAATCTTCTTTAAAGTCTCACCAAACTTTAACAATCATCTTTAGAATTTAAAGAAATAAAATTAGAATTGACTTATAGAATTAAGAATCAGGAGATTCTCTCCCAAGCTGATATAATTATTCCCCAAAAAATAAATTTAGAAATACTCGTAAAAAGATGTTTTCAAAGTAGATATTTTGTGGGGTTAACAGCAATTGGTAAACCAAGATACTTAAATGAAAGAACTTTGGTTTACAATGTATAAACTCTTCTCCCATTAACATAAATTTTGAAGCTACATTAACTTCAATCATACTATTTCTAACCAAATTTACCTAAAGGCCGAAAGCAAACTTAAAGGCCTCGGTAATAGATTTAGTAAGATAAAGACTTTCTGTCGAATTGCCGTCAACATATTGAAGATGATAAACTACTAGATCATAGTTTTCCACATTAAAGCTAGAAAAAAAATTGGTCTAATATTCTTTTTGTTCCTTTATATTGACCTCATGGTTTATACTATGAAAATGGATCACCTCCTGCTCTTTATGTCTAACCTTTCCTCCTGTGCTTATCTAATGGCTGAGAGTTCATCAAAAACAAATAATTAAAAGATGCAGTTTTTGAAAAGAGAGACAACATAGAGATGAATGGTTGTGATGAGGGCAGTAGGGACGGCAGGAGAGTACTGACAGATGAGGATCCATATCCTTATACTATCCCCTTAACATGAAAAAGTAGCATATTTGTCTCTCAATTTTTTAAAACATACCATGTTATTTATTTTTGTCTAATTAGGAAAAAAAAATTAATAGTTAAATTCGTCAATAATAAATAAAAAGGTCTAATGTGATTCGGTTTGAATGATTACGAAATAACTAAGATATTATTTTATAATTAAATGATCAAATAAACAAATTTAACCTATAGTATCAAAAACATATCAAACCAAAAAAAAAAAATCAAGAATAGCCCTTTGAAACTAAAAAAATATAATTTATATTTGCATCGATAATATATATAAATCAAATGTAAATTATTAGAGCAAACGATCACTATAGTTTTTCCACATGTGAGACATGCTGTTATAATAGTTAAGGTTGTAAACACATATCAAGAATTCAGATGAATTAAATCTAAATTATTAGAGTAAACAACAATTTAGTTAACAATTTTATGGACAATTAACAATTTAGAAATACAATCAAAAACTAAATCAATTTACTTAAAAGTATATTTGAGTATGAAAATAACTAATAAGAAAAATACTGCTTAACAAATTTGCAAATTGGATATATTCTAAAATTGTAATGACAAGACATCACATGTAAAAAAGAAAATCAACATCCAAACAAATATTTTAAAAACGGAATCGGGTGAGATTGCTGAGTTGTTAGTCAAATTATATGATTAAATTGAATTAAATCGATACCTATAATAAAATTATATAATTATTAAATCGGTCAAATCAGATAATTTGATCACTAAAAAAAAATGAAACCTATACAAATTTAAAAATTTAAAATATTATAATTTCACAAATTCATTTTTTAAATTCAAATTCTAAACATAACCATCACATCCAACAAGTATACAAAATACAAATTAAAATAAATTTTAAACACAAACTAAATAACTAAATAACCGCATTATTCATTAATTTAATTTTATGGAGAGAGAGTTGTTTTGAATAAATTGTAAACTATTTATATTTTAATTTTCTTAAAAAAATATTATCAAAACAATGTCATTTTTTAAGAGAAAAAACAAACATTTAACCTCTCAATTTTTTCAAAATCCTCGACTCATCGATTTTTAATAATTTTGGAAGGTTTGGCCGATTCTTGTTGGTTCAATAGCTTATTAGATACAACAATCAGACCATATTGATAATCCCTATGATTTCGAATTCGATCAACTGATCCGATCTGATTTTTAAGACATTTATACAAACTATTGGACACATGTCCTACTACAATACACAATAAAATTAATTAATAATTTTTATAACCCTAAAAATTGGTCTAGCCGTGGAGACTTCAATCTTTGTGTTGGATCGGTCCATACATAACTTTCAACTTTAAATTCAGTCTAAATAATTTTTGGTATCCTACCCATTTCATATCCGCACCTAAATTTATTTATGTAAATTAAAATAGTTTATTGTCACAAAATTATCGGAACTTAAAAAACATTAGAAATTATAAAATAAAATAATATTAAAATCTTTTAACTTTTACATACTATCAAATAATAAAATATAAATAAAATATTAATATATCTATAATATAAGAAGGGAAATGGTTCTGGAAAACACCACTATGTCCCTGCTTCTATATCTGCCATGTGTCTAAAATAGGGGTATTTGTTGTCCAAAATTTACTTTTTCCAACCGATGATGTCACTTTGTTCCATTACAACTACATAATTACTAAATTTTGCCTTTGGTTGTCAGGAATAAACAAAACGCTGATGTCACGTAGCTCTTTTTGTTTCCAAATCAACCAAAGCAAACCTATTTTGATGCTTTTTCACATTTACTTCATCATATCACTTTTAATTTTCAAAACCCTTTCTCTTTCTTCATCCACAAACTTTTTTCTTCTTTCTCTCTCTTCCTCCGTTCTTCTTCTTTGTACCACCTTCTTCTTCTTCTTCTTACAAATTTGAAAGAAAATATCTTCTGACACACACTCTCTCTCTCTCTCTCTCTCTCTCTCTCTCTCTCTCTCTCTCTCTCTCTCTCTCTCTCTCTCTCTCTCTCTCTCTCTCTCTCTCTCTCTCGTCCTTTCCTTCACTTTCTCTCTTCTTCGTCCTTCTCCCTCTTCTTCTTCCTTCTTCCTACATATGCAATTTGTATTCTTCTCCATGCTACCGGTGCCTTTTCGTACGATGTTTTATTGATTGAGGTTTATTTAAAACGAGATCTTAATATTTTTTGTTATGTTTTATTGATTGGGGTTTTCTTATATGTTTTGTTGATTTAGGGTTTATATGTTTTAAAGTTTGGAGTTTTCTTACATGTTTTGTTGATTTAGGTTTTATATGTTTTATTGATTGGGGTTTTCTTATATGTTTTTTTGATTTAGGGTTTATATATTTTATTGATTGGGGTTTTCTTATATGTTTTGTTATGGTTATGGGTGATGTAGCCGATGAAATCCGTGTGTATGAACTTCCCACCATCAAAGATACAACACATATGTTGATGTTGAGGTTATTGGGATTTTTTTCCTATTTTTCTGAATACTTTTTTGAACTTTATTTTCTTTAGCTCATGGAAGCCTTGGTGACTGGTTTTGTGGTTTTGAATCAGGTAATGGTTGCTTCTGTGTTTGCTTTAGCGGATGAAACCCTTGGTATTTTATCTCTAATCCTTTATTTCTTCTGCTCTTTTGTTTTCTTTATTTTTTTCTTCCACATTTAATTCTATAGATATGTTTGAAAATATATTTATTTGTGAAATGAACAAAGGATTCTATTTTGTGTCTTTCTTTTTTTTTTTTGGATTTATGTTTAGGTGATCTCATTGATGAGTTTTGAAAATAAACAAAGTTTATGTTGGATTCAGGCGAGTAACTGAGTTTATTATTTTTTAATTCAAGATTAATGTTGTATAATAAAACATGTGTTCTTTTGTTCTTTACTATTTTGTTCATATGAATCCAATGAATAGGCTTGAGGCTGTTGCAGTTAAAAGCCCTGGTGAGATAGCTAAAAATGTTCTAATTGTATTACCTTTGACTGGTGCTTTGGTGATGGTTTTGTATAAAGGAAATACCATACAAAGCTTTAAGAGTGCTCCATTTTATATTGGAAGCAAAATGGCTCCTAATAACTGGATTAAAAAATCAACTTTAAGAGCATGTATTTGTATTTGTATCATAGGCTATTAAGAGCATGTAACCACAAATGAAAATTTCAAGCTTTTTTATCCATGTGCTTTCACTATTGATAATTAATTTCATAAGTGATTATGTTTCTTTTAATTCATCATTTGAAAGATATAAATTTTGAATGTACATTTGAAAGGACCCTCTAAGTTACATATTAAGCTAAATGTTAAGAACGGAATTGAAATATTTTATGAAGTAACACCGATATAACCGGTTAGATTCAAATAAAAAAGCATGCATAGATATTTCTCTCAATGTACATTTATATCATTACTATCCTATTGTTAGTTTATAAGTAAGTATAAACAAAATACCTTATATGAAATTGCTTGCTTCGACAAACTGCTGAGTCGTACCCGCCTGTAGCACATATAAAACAATGTCTCCAATTTCTTATATGCATTTCATAGTGATTGATTAATAAATTTGTGTGCAGCTCCTAAATTACATCACATAAATTAGCTTGCTTCCTACACATACTGTTGCACCACCTCCATCCGTACGAGGAGTGAAGCTATTGTCTCCATCAACAACCTTTTTCTGGATACCCGTGTAATAGTATCTTTTTTATGCATAGCACTGCGCTAGCTTTATTACTATCAAGAGTAATGTTGGTGTAGCTAGCTATAAAATATGCTGCTAAAGTATAGATGTTGTCAATCAACATTAAATGAATCTCAAAGAATTAGTTCCATCTCAAATTTGTTTACATTTTGTTCAAGTTTCTTTGTAATTTGTTATCCTACTCTTTGTAACATTAAATATTAAATGAACGTCAAACTTATTATTATTATTATTATTATTATTATTATTATTATTAAATCATATATCCAAACAACATATTTAAACTATTTTCTTTGACTTTTTTACTTTGAATAAATTGGAAATTATTATTATTATTATTATTATTATTATTATTATTATTATTATTAAATCATATATCCAAACAACATATTTAAACTATTTTCTTTGACTTTTTTACTTTGAATAAATTGGAAGGTATGGGAAATTGATCGGGACACTGTGTAGTACAATGTTTTAAGCAGGGAATGCTACAGATCACAACCTTATTGTTGGTGTATGCGTAATTTAATTCAATACACAGTTCAAGAATAAGAATATTTTAGATTTTGTTGTTGATTGATATTTTTTGAATTCATATTTTATTATTTATTGTTAATACATAGTATTAAAGCAAAGACACAAACATACGATTTTTTTTGGTATTATAAATTATAAATATTTTTATTGAATGATTTAAGATATGAAAGAATTTACCCGTTTACCCGTGCGGACCACAGTGTTGGGCCGATACACTTGGTTTATGTGGTCATTTCGACACGTTGTATAGAAAGGAAATGTTGTCATTTTCTGATTCAAATTCCATTATGTTTTTCTCTCTCCAACTTATTAATTTTTGGTAGAACAACATAAATAATTCTTTCAAGCATTATGATCTAAACACACATTGTAAACACACATTGTAAAGCATTATGATCAATATAATTATTGTCAATACAATTAAGAAATCAATGTAATACAATTTTTTTACTAAAAATAAGACACGTTCATTTTTCTTCCAGCCTGCCACTTCTATATGTTGTTCCCATTTGTCTGTTGTTGGGTTTCCTGTGTAAGGGAAAATTAAAAGGTCAAATTAGCAAAGTTATAATTTCATTTTTGTAACTGCTAATTTGGAGGCATCAATCCACATAATGCATTGGGTAAGAAAGAAACACTTATTACTCACATGTTACTATCATCATGCATCATGGCTTTTTCTTTCTGTTTGGGTTATACCAATTCATCAAATAACATACATGCGTATCATTTTAATACGTATTAGATTACTACTAACTATTGTTTGGGTTCTATTTTGATGAATTTTTTAATAGATTAAATTAATTATTTAAATTTAGTTATGAAATTATTCTCTAATGATTATTTCTATTTTTTACTTTTTTCAATTAATCAAAATATTTATTTGTTTCATTTATTAAATTTTATAAATCTTTTCAATTAATCAAAATATTTATTTGTTTCATTTATTATTGATCTAAATATTATTATATACGAAAATTTAATATTGATCCATATATTTTTGTAAACAATACATAAACATTAATAATATTTGTATACGGGAAAGAATCTATTATTGATCTAAATATTTTTATATACGAAAAATGGTATTTATGATTCAAAAATTTTATACGGAAATAAAATCTATCATTGCTTTAAATATTTTTATATACGAAAATTATTTACTATTGATCCATATATTTTGTAAATGATACCTAAACATAAATAATATTTGTATACGGGAAAAATATATTATTGATTTAAATATTTTTTCTTTTTTAATTTTTTATTTAAAATAAATATATTATGTTAGCAAATGCGCATACCAGACCAGAACCCGTGCGTACGCACGGGTTAGTTACTAGTTAACTAAATAATTAATTAACTCTAGGGTATATTGTTGCTAGTTATATCCAGATTCTTTTACTGCAAAATTTTGTGACCGTTATGATAAAAGCGACGATTTTTTTAGTTACAAATGGTGGGAGCGTTAACCGCAAGGTTTAATTAATAACTGACGCACACACGCTAACATGGAGTTTTAATTTTCCTACTTTCGCTACACCGCCGCACGTCTATATATATATAATCCAAAATCTGATTAAACCCTAAAACCCCTTTCTACTCAATCATCTTCTTCCTCACTCCATTACAATTTCGACCCGATTTAGCTGATTCAGCCGGTAACGCAGTGAAGCAAGATGGTGTACTGTGATCACTGTGTCAGAAACGTTCATGGACAGCGAATCGACGATAGTGTCTTGTGAGTAAACTTTAATACTTTTTATATTTTTATTTTGTCCCTGGTTTGAATTTTTTATTTTCTTTTGTATATTATTGTTGAATTGGATTATTGATAAGTTAATTGTTATTTGAATGTTGTTAGATGTTGTGAGGACTGTGGGAAGGTGTTGGAAGATTACTATTTTTCTCAGGAGGCAACTTTTGTGAAAACTGCTGGTGGAAAGGTAATGATAAATCAGGGCTTTTACACTATCAATAAGATCATTCGAAGTGTTTAAATTTTATCATAATCACTTATAAAATCATACATATGAATGATTGTGATGTTTTTGAAGCTATTAGTTGTTTACACTGCTCACACACGAAAATTAAATTCTTATAATTGGATTGTTAAATATAAGTTTTAGGACTTGTTTGGATTTAAGGTAAGCAATGTAGTGATATAGGTTACAATTGATTGGACAATTGTTATTTAGATTGGATGGAATTAATTGAATGAACTTCATTCCATTCCTTACCATACCTATATTTAATATTTTTTAGTTTACATTTAGGGCCTTGTTTTGATTTTTGGTAAGCCATGGAATGATGAGGGTACCATTATTTTGGAGATTATAAGTTCAACGAATTTAGGGCCTGTTTGGATGAGCTTATTTGAGCTTATCTACTGCCATCAGTTTTGTGACACTGTTTGGGAAACTTAATCAAAACAGCTTATGACATTTTTCATAAATATTTTTGAACTTATTTTTATAAATTCTTCAAGATAACTAATGAAAAGAACTAAAAATATATATAAAAACAATTTAAATTTATTTTATTTTTTGTTATAAAAATAGCTTATGCAAGCTTATTCATAAGCTGCAAATAAGCTGTTTATCCAAACAGGACCTTATATAGAGTTCAATGACTTCATTCCACTTTGTACCTTAATGTTCCACCAATTTCCTTTACCAATTTTTTTTTCTTCGCGGGGGATTTTAAGGGATGTGATAGTATGTGAAGTAAGATTGTTCAAGTGGCGGGTCTTGCCCAAAATGTTAGGAGGAGTGGCAGGTGAATTAGACTGAGAAAAGGAGGAACAACATGATCCAATTTTTTGTTGTTGTTATTATCTATTTGAGGTTAGGACAGTGGGACAAAAGACCCTCCGTCAAACGGCGGAGGAACTGGCAAAGTAATAAAATAGAAAAGGAAATTGACTCATCCACTGACTTTCTTTCCTCAAATATATTAAAAAGAAAAGGTGAACACTCCAGCACCTAAAGTTTTGTTGGGTATGTATTCAACATCCAATTAATTAATGACATATTTTTTATATTTAAAGATTTTATAATAAATTTAAATTTTAAAGTAATTTAGTTTACTGGTACTAGAACCCAGCAAAACTCTTAGGTGCCAAAATATATGTATGTATTTGAGGGGTGCCACAATAATTTCATGTTCCAACGAAGATCCTCCTATAGGTTGTTGTCTTTAATGGCGAGGCTTAAGCTTGCTTCAGATCACGGGCTTAAAGCAAAAAAGTTGTATAATTCTTGGGCATTTCTGTTTGCTACGAAAGGGAATGGAAACTTTTCTATTTCATTGTTGATGGTGTGGAGGTCTTTATTCCATTTCATTCCATTATAGAAGTTATTTTTCTATGAAGTGTATTAATACTATTAGCAATTAATTAATGGTTGAAATCCATTTATTGGCAAGGGGCATGGGTACAAAATATCCAATAAAAAATGAACGTTTTGGAAATAGAAGTGTTGTTGCAAATTCTGTTCTCTCTAGAGATTTTTTTTAAAATATTTTAAAAGACAGTTTTGAATGATTAAATTGGAATGCTAGGGTTTTCTAGAGATAAATATGAGTTTAGTGTCTATAATGGTCAATTTTGTTTTCCCATGCCTATTTTTACAGACTATTGCTTTAGTTGATATCATTGCATCCCTTAATTTACTTATTTGTTTGTTTTGTATAGAGCCAATTATCAGGCAATTTTGTAAATGGGGTTCGTGTTGGAATTTCCGAATCACGTGCAAGGACTTTAGATAAAGGTATTACTTGTTATGCATCATTGGTAATTTACAACATGAGTGCAGTTAAATGTATTTGTCATAATACTTTTTACTGCATAATATAACATGTTGTTTTCATTCGACCTATGATTCCTTGTACATAACTATTGAATGGGTTATTGTGTTAGTCTTCATATTTTGAATTCTGTTATTTATGTACCTATTTGTTTATGATTCCCTGTACATAGCTATTGAATGAGTTATTGTGTTAGTCTTCATATTTTGAATTCTGTTATATATGTACCTATTTGTTTTATTCAGTTTGTTATAATAATGAATTGCGATGTTTGAAGTTTATACCGAGATACGGAAAGTAAAATATATTTTAAACATACGAATTACTGCAAATGTCATTGTTAGTATGAGCTGCTGATGAGAATTATGTGAAAACATATGTGAAGGTATAAAAATGAACTGTGAACAATTGTGTTACTAGTGCTTATACAAAATAAGAAATGATACTATAATATTTGTCTTTTGTTAGAAGATCTACGGATTCCATAATAATGAGAGAAGATCGTAATAATGAGAGAAGATTAGAAGGAGGGTAGTCCAACAACTAGAGGTAGAGAAAAACCTATAAAAACTATTAGCGAAACTATTAAGAAAGATCGCGAGATTAATGAGTTGGATAATAAAAACATGGTTTGATAAAACATTAAGGTGAAGTTTGATCCATGTAGATGACCCCACTGTGATAAGGCTTGGTTGTTGTTGCTGTGTCTTTTCTTAGAAGACGAGACAGAAAGACTGAACAGTCATAGAAACTAATTCTTAGAAGGTTTGGTTGTTCCTATTGTGTCTTTTCTTAGAGGACGAGAGACAGAAAAATTGAACATAATCATAGAAACTGATTCTGTTTTTATTAGGATTTTCAATTTATCATTACAATTTTTTTTTTTTTTTTGTTTCGAGAAGGTCTTACTTATAAATGCTGTCACAACCAGATCAGAGTGACTTGAGGTGATATAAATTACTTAACCTAGCAGGCTGTGATGTAAGCATTTCACAAGCATAGGGGACACAAATACAGCATTCATATTACATTTAGTTATACTATACTACGGCAATACCTTTACATTTAATAATGTAATATAAATACCTCTACATTTAATAATGTAATATTGTTTATAATGTGTCAATTTTCTCTGGAATTGCAGCTAGAGATTTTATGAAAAATCTAAGTGTCGGCCTTGGAGTGGAAGATAATAGTATAGTTGAGGAAGCTTTGGCCTTTTATACAGTATGTTATTTTTTGAACTTCATTGCTGTTAGAGTTGGCTTCTTTTAGTATACATTCATGCAAAGACCTTTATTTATTTATTGAATTCCCGTATGCCTAGTGAAGATAGCACTAGAGAAAAATTTTACAAAGGGACGTAGATCAGAACAAGTACAAGCTTCTTGCCTCTATCTTGCATACCGGTAAGATTTCTTTACTTTGCAGGTTGCACTAAGAAGTACTTCTAAAGTTTTACATTCATTTTTCATTTGGTAGTTAAATAAAAGTTTTTAAGTATGCACTAATGCGGATGGAATAGCAAATCTCTTGGCTTAGTAACATATCGATAACAAACTCTGTTAGCATCTTAAAATTTTAGCTTTAGGCCTAACTCGACCCCACAAAATCAGCCTGATGGGATAAGACTACCCATACCTTATAAAGGTTATCTAAAATATATTTCTAGTCATTGTGGGATTCTCAACCAAGGTAGTTAAATTCATATAAAATAGTACAAACAAAATAAAGAAAACCTTAGATCAGACTTCAAATACTTACACAAATTTAAATTCATAAATATAAGTAAATTATAAACATAAATAAGTTAATAAATAAAGTCATTTAAAGATGCTGTCAAAAGGTAGAAGCATAGAAAAGCCCGCACATAAGGTACAGAAGTATTGCTTGTATTTTTATATTTAGACTATGTAAAAAAATATGAATAGAGGAACATCTTTTAATTAACCCCTAAAACCGTATTTTTAAACATAAGTTAACAAATAAAGTCATTCAAAGATGGGCACATGTTTTATTTAACCCCTAAAATCTTATTTTTAAACATAAGTAAGTTATAAACATAGGTCAATAAATAAAGTCATTCAAAGATGCAGTCGAGAGGTCGACACAGAAAAAAGCCTGCGCATAAGGTACTGAAGTGTTGCTTATACTTTAATATAGAAGCTATGTATCAAAATATGGATAGAGGCAATGTTTTAATTAACCCCTAAAACCCTATTTTTAAAAATGAACCCGTGATCAAAACAGCTGTTTTTAACTCGTAAATAGAGAAAAAGTCGTCTTTCTCATTTGGCGTGAATGAAGCAGGTTGTTTCTGTTACCCTAGTGTGCCCCACTGTCGTCGTAGTGCCCAGACATGAATCATAGAAACTCAAACAGAAATTGCAAATTATACGATTCTGTGATTAACTTGTACGATTCCACCTGATTTCACCAAAATCTGATTGTTCCTACACTCTTCATCGTTGAGGGAAAGCATAAATGTTGAATTGTGTGTTTTTTGAATAAAGACACGTTTTTATTTACAATGGACTGCTTTGGGATGACGATTACAAACTGAAAAACATTGTTAGTTAGCAAATTTTTGCCAAGGATATTTATTAGTGAAATGATTAGTTAGTGAGTAGTAAATGATGGTCGGTAGTGTTTTGTGAATGTGGCTCTTAACTTCAAATGCAGCATTTGCTTAATGGGACTTTTTTTATTCAATGATGATATCATCAAATGACTAATCTTACCATCTCTAAATTATTGACATTCATTTTAATGCTAAAATTATATTTCTTGCAGGGATAAAAATAAGCCATACCTTCTTATTGATTTTTCAAATTCTTTAACGACAAATGTGTGAGTATGCATTAATACTATTTTTATCTTGGCTGATTTCAACTTTTGTGTTTTTAATGTTTTATTTGTTCTCTTCAATGTCTGTCATGCAGTTATGTGCTCGGCGCAGTTTTTTTGCAGCTTTGTAAAGTGTTAAGGCTTGAAAATCATCCGATTGTTCAAAAGCTTGTTGACCCCAGTCTTTTTATTTACAAATTTACAAATAGTAAGTACCTTTTTTAAGTTTTATTCGTTTAGTCATACCATTAAAATATGATTTGCATAATGTTGTCAATAGTGTGTATATAATTAGAGAGTAATTTTCTGAATATTATTTCAGAAGTGATTAGAATACAATCTCTAAACTGTTTAAGTAGACTATACTATACTTAATGAGCCAAATTAACAGACTGATTACAATCTATACAAATTGTTAGAATTAGTCTCATGTAAATTATAAATTGTTTTACCATCCCAAATTAGTTGCTAACGGGATTTGGAATTAGCAATTGCATTAATGTGTATTTATTATAGATACAATATAAATACATCCCTGTGCAGTCTAATTAGAGATAAAAATTAAGAAAATGGACTGGAATTAGCAATTGCATTAATGTGTATTTATTATAGATACAATATAAATACATCCCTGTGCAGTCTAATTAGAGATAAAAATTAAGAAAATTAAATGGTATAAGTAATGGTTCAATCCTTGCGACCTTTTCCCCCTCAATGCGCGAGTACAACGATGCCTTTCTCTCCATAACTCAAGCACCACACCGCACAAACTTCTCTGTGTGCGGGCCCATGCAATCTAGTGCCAATGCCTTTACATTTGGTTTGCGATCCATAAGCCAAAGTAACACTAGCAAGTGATACTCCTATGAATCTCAATATGAAGGTACTACTAGGTTGGGGAACCAAGCCTTAATGATACTCCTATGCTATTGATATACCTGACAAATTCAACATGCTTGATTAACGACCAAGTGATACTCCTATGGTGGGTGTCAATATCTTGCAATATTATCGATGGCGGTCCATGGCGGAGAGCCAAAATCCCGCCATACCAGCCACTTTGCGGCATCATTATTGCGGAAAAACCCGCAATAGCCGCCGGCATTTACCATTGTGGAAAGCCCAAAAACCTCCACGTATATCCGCCGTAGCGGCCATGACGGGGAAATTTGATAACACTGATGTCTTGTTGAAAAACTTAATTACCTTACAGTGACTTGACCTGATGTTATATCTACCGTAGCGTAGTAAGTCAATTTCTGAACGCTATTCCACATTCACCTCCTCCTCTAGGTCTCCATGCAAAAACACATTTTTGACCTCAAGCTGGCATTGTTCCCACTTGATTTGGCCAACAAGAGGTAGTAGCATTCAAATAGTATTCATTTTTTTCCACAGAAGCAAATGTCTCCTTCGTATGTCTGAGTCTGAGTGTATCCTCTTCACCATTAGTCCAGCCCTGTGTAAATCAAGAGTGCCATCTAAGTTATAATTGATTGTCATAGATTTACCCGCATCCAACGACTTTCTTGTCTTCTGCCTCTCAAAATCTTCCAAGTCTCATCTCTCTCAAGTGCTTTCATTTTCTCATCCATAGCTTGAAACCAATTTTTTAAATCTTTCAATGCTTCTTGAACAAATGATAAAAATATGATGCTGAAGGAAAATATGTTTTTAAAATTCTGTATATCCTATTGAATTCATACAGAATATAATAGGATATAAATGGCCTAGGGAGTACAAGTAATTAAGAAAACTAATTAACTCAAATTAACTTATATTTACAAGGAAATATAATATGGTTGTGTAAATAAGAATAAATGTATTCATATAATACAACTATAAAAGTTGTATTGCTGTCTCTTATTAAAAGCTGCAAAAATTTCCCTTAGTGGGTGCAGGTCAGACCCCCCCCCCCCCCCCCCCCCCCCCCCTAAGTTGGGTCATAGATGTCTTATTTACAACCAACACCCCCAACTTGAATCTTAAGTTTCAAATTTGCACATGATTATTTTTAATGAAAAGTAGACCTGACTTTTTATCTATTTTTGAGCAATTTTATCATGAAATTAAATCTCAATTGGGTGTGTGATAGGACCCCAATTACCTTTGGGCCAAATGATGAGATGTTACAGAGTGTATGCGAGGAAGAAAAAGAGGGGAGAGAAAGATACAGTTAAGGGTAATGCATAGCTGGTAGTTTGTTATGGATAGTGGGTTATAAGAAGTGAGCGAGGGAATAAGGGGGACATTCTAGAAGCTTTTTGTTAGAGAAAGGGAAGAGAATTATTCTCTAAAGGGTCATAAAGGTCAGTTGTAGAGAGTCATCTCTCACCTGAATATTCATATCAGTATATTCCCAATTTATTCACTGTTATTTTACTGTTATATCTACCAATGTCAAATTTCTACCTAATAAGAGGGAACCTCTATCAGATTCGGGAGTTATAGAAGATTAGTTGTGAAATTGAACTATCTCACAGTCATTTGTCTAGACATTTCCTTTGCAGTTAGTGTGGTAAGTCAGTTCTTAAATTCTCCTTGTCAAGAAAGAACACTTAGATGCTGTAACCTAGATTCTGAAATGCGTCAAAGGTGGTCTAATTTATGAAGATAGATGACATGATCAAATAGTTGGAGAAAATTTGGTGTCTTGGAAAAGTAAAAAACGAAATATAGTTTGCAAGATCCAACGCTGAGGCAGAATCCAGGACTATGACATTAGTAACATGTGAGTTCATTTGGTTGAAATAGTTACTTAACAAGCTACAATTTGAAAAGGCAATACCAATGACACTAGATAATCAAGCCGCATTACATATGACCTAAAATCCAGTTTTTCATTAGATGACCAAGCATATTGAGATAAACTGTCATTTTGTCGGAGAGAATATTGAGTCAGGTGACAATGTCCCAGGTTTTGTCAATTCCAATGATCAATTGGTGGATGTTTTCACAAAATCACCCCGAGGTCCTAGAATATGTGTATAGCAAATTTGATGCATTTGATTGATATGCTTCTGCTTGGGGGGAAATGTTGATATATAAGTATAGGAATATTCTGTAAATATATTCTAGCATATTCTCTAGTAATTGAAGCTGCTGATTGTATATTGATTTACTCCCGAGTCTATATGATAGAACTCTGGTGTAGTTGAGACACAAGGTTCCATCATATATATATCTTTCATTTTCTCTCATTCAAAATTTTCTCTCGAGTAAAAAACATAATTAGATTGATTTTCATGTAGATTTGTTAAAGCAAAGGAATGTGCCTGTCTCTGAAACTGCACTGAATATTATTGCCAGCATGAAACGTGACTGGATGCAGGTAACTTGATGTTGATCTAGCATTTTTCTTAGCTCTTATTGCTTTTGGGAAAGGATGATTGTTCGTTCTTTGTGTCATGATGATATTGCTAATGTTCGAAAAACAGACAGGGAGGAAGCCTAGCGGATTATGCGGTGCAGCATTATACATGTCTGCTCTTGCACATGGGTTTACATGCTCTAAGTCAGATATTGTAAGTTAAGGTTTCAGTTTCTGCCTTGTTCTTAATTTTATTACTACTCTTTGCTGATAGGGTCCCGTCAATGCAGACCCGTCAATGCTTGGGTTGTTGCACATCATTTAAGTTTCTTTTCTCCTTTGCTCTCATTTTCTACAAAGGCTTTATTTGAAAGTCATACAGTAAGGAAGTGAGGGAAAATGATAAAAAATGCAATAATTATGTTGTGAGAATTACATGATAAACGATAAATCTGATTTCACGTGATGAGGTATTTATATAGAGATCACATGGATCTGTAATTGCAAAGTGATTAATATAGAGATCACATGGATTGTAATTGGAAGGTGATTATGGATTTCACTAGGGTTCGATCCCTGGTGATGACGTCCAACCTATCAATCTCGGTTTCTGCCAGTTGGGCTAGGATTTACGGACACCATCTTAGTTTTTACTATTACGCTATTTCAGTTTTTGCTAGCAGACGTAGCAGAATAGTGAAAAAAAATAGAATTTTAGATTTTAAAAAAAAATACTCTACTTGTCTTGTATAATGCTTGAATGGATTTGCTAATTTGCAATGCAGCTAAGAATCGTCCATGTATGTGAAGCAACATTGACCAAGCGGCTGGTAGAGTTTGAGAATACAGAGTCCTCCAGTCTGACAGTATGTTTCTTATACCTGGTTTTTTTTTTTTAAATGCTAGTTTTATGATGGTATCGTGCCAGACAAATTATTAGCTTGAAATAAGTTCTACGAATTGATGTATGTTCTGTATATTGCTCTGTTGTACCTTATGTCCTGTTGTTGTGACTTATAAATATAATTGTTATTCAACATTTTATGCATCCTTTTTTCTTTCTCTGCTTCTAAAATGGTGCATGTAAATTTTACTCAACCCTTTTAAAAAAAATCAAAGTCAATAATGAATAAAGTGATTTGTTAGTTATTTAATAATGTTACAATGCTTTTCTTTTTCATAAGTAATGTGTTACACAGATGAGGTCATGGTTATCTGAGTAATCTGAATGAGCATAAGCATATCTTGTTTTTGTTCAGATGTTCCAAATCCATTCATGAAAGGGCATTAAGCTCTTAATATTTTTGTGCTACAGTTTTTTGGATTCAGTCTCTTCCAGTTTAACCAGAGGTCCTGGGTTTGGACCAGGCCCTGAGCTTGAACCCGACCCTGGGCATGCAACAATGTTAATCTCTTGAGGGAGAATTTTGCTGCCACCCTATTGTGGTTCTCTTCTGCTCGATAATCTCTGCAGTTGCACGCAGAGGATACTCGGTCTATACCAAAACACTATGATGAACTCTCATTGGATAAAAGACTATTTACCATTACACTCAATGTTTTATTCCTTTAAATAGCTTTCGAAAATATGTTGTACCTCACAATTGATGCTCTTGCCACAAACCTTAAATATCTGAAGTTTGAATGTTTGTAAACTTTGATGCATCTTCAGATTTTTAGTGCTCCAAGATTTGATTAATGAACATTTTAAGTTTACCGAGTGCGTGTTAGCTGCTAAGTGTAAAGCCCGTTGTACATATCTATCTTAAACCTTAAATCCTAAATGCTGCTAATTGTAAAGCTCATTGTACATATCTATCTTAGACCTCAAGTTCACCTTTTTTGAGCTGAAAATAGAAGACATTTATGTTCAATTCAGTTTTGATGTGTTGTAATTCAGTTTATGGCCTCTTTCTTTTTCTTTTTCTTTTTCACTTCTATTCGTTTTAAATGTTTTAAAAGATAAATTTCATCAAAATGTTATGGTTACAGATTGATGAGTTGAATGCAATGGCAAAAGAGCATGAAAAAACTCCAATTAAAATACCAAATGGTGAACTGAACAAATGTAATTCAGAGGATCAAGAACTACTGTGTGAACACAAGGGTAGTGGAATGCCCTATTTTGCACTTGGATTATGTGAAGCATGTTACAGGGATGTGAGTAATCTCTTCCGCATGCATTACTTATGTCTTTTTCTTAACTACTCACTCTTACCATTTATTGTTCTACTGATTATTACAGTTTGATACACTCTCTGGTGGACTTGATGGTGGTTTAGATCCTCCTGCATTCCAGCGTGCTGAGAGGGATAGAATGATAAAGTCACATTCTGAGGAAAATGCTAATAAATTGGATGATGTAAGTACAACTAGTGTTTATGGCAGTATGAATTTTCTTTTGTCTGCATCACAAAGGCACAAACTTCAGATATGCTCATACCTTTTCAAGTACTAATAAGATTTGTAGGTACTATAGTCTTAGATGAATGTTCCCTTGATAAAGTGAGTACCAAGTGCTATGAAGGCGTGAGTGTTTGACACGTGTCGGTGTCCGACACGCCTTGAAGGCGTGAGTGTTAGACACGTGTCTGTGTCCGACACCCAACACACATGGTTACATTCAATCATTTGTAGTTTCTTAAATTATTATCATTTTCTGTGTGTTAGTGTTGGTGTCATATCTTTGTTTCCGTATCTATGTCAGTGCTTTATAGGTCATATTACTGTAAGTGGACTTTAACATTGACTTGTTACTACCATGAACATATGTAAACCCGTTGTCTACTTATCTTCTGCTAGAATAAAATTTTAGCATGTTAGTTACATGAACATGTTAAGGTATCAAACCACATATGTGAGCAAATGAGCATCAAACCACATATGTGAGCAAATGAGCATCTAACACCAATCCCATCATCAAAGAACCATCAACTAACACAATTTAAATATCGGGTTTTTTGTTTGTTTGTACTATTGATTAATTGGCAAAGGATTCAAATGGTGCATACGAGAGCCAAATAGAGTTTCATGCTGCCTCTGAGCCTAAAAGTATTGGTGGGTGCTTTTATTTCTCTCAATGAAGGCTAGTATAATTTCTCAGCTTACAATTTTTAAATCTAGTTTGCTTGAAATTCTTTCAGGGGGTGATGAAGGATATATGGCCACTAAGGACGTTGAGCATGATAAGTCACAAATAGAAGGTGACATGAATGCAAAAACTCAAGATGAATCAGAAAGTCTCTCTGATATTGATGACCAGGAGGTGATTAACAAGTTCCATGCTTCCTGCATTGCCTTTCCTAAGCCATGTTGATATTGTTCATCATTGACTATTTTAAGATTTCTGTTAGCATTGATTTTCTATGTTTGTTCATTATAATTGATAGAAAAATCTACGTGAAATATGAATATTCTCAAACGGTCTAAATGGAACAAAGTAATGTAAGTCTATGTCGGAAGATAGATTATGCCTTGGGGGGTGTCTAAATATATATTTGTTAAGTGTGTGCGGGGTTAGCTTATTTTTGGGGGTAAAAAGGTCTTTTCCTGCCTTTTGGTATATATTCTTTGAAAGCTTTTCAGAAAAATCAATTTTTTTGTACACATTTAAGCTAAACCAAAATTTCCAAATTCCTTAGTCCCAAATCTCATCCTAATCCCAATTTTCTCTGTTTTTGGCTATCTGAACATATGAACATAGTGTTAATCTAAATACCCTTGCATTAAATTTGATTTCTTTTAGAAAACAAAAGATTGAGATTTTCTAATTGTTTTTTTTGTTCAATGTTATTGAAAAAATATTATGAGAGGTTTTTTGTTAGGTGGTGCTACTACTATGGCTATGAGATATGGCCACTTCATTAATGGGAATCTAAACCTCGAGTCCATCATACAAAATGACAGGGAGGTATAGGAAGATGTTAGCCATAGGATCGAATCCATGCGAATAAACGATCAAAAGAGAGTTAGATATGAATGCTCTATTTGTAGAGATGATTCATGAAAGAAAATTATGTTGTAGTTTGATCCATGCAGTAGTTGTAAAATGTTTTGATGACTTTCATGTTATTTATTGCGATACCTTCCACTCTTTTGGGAAAACCATTGGATACTAGATATTTAAATCTGCATTTTGATGTCGCTGCTGTCTTTCTAAATCCTCAATTTTTATGGTATTCAAAATTTTGCTTGATAGCAAAATTTTATTACTTGCTAGTCGATCGAGTTAGGGATCTAGAAGCAAATCCTGCTTTTATAACTGACTTTTAACAGCAATATTCCCATTTCTTGTTCTTGCATTCGTGCTCGTCTTCCCTAATATTTTTCATTATTTTTTATTCTCTAGAAGATTCGGGATGTTGAATCAATATTGAAATCTTATTCTTCTTGTAGCTTGATTTAAATCCCTAGTTGAACGAGTTAGGGGTCTAGAAACAAATCCTGATTTTACAGCCAACTTTTAACAGAAATAATCCCATTTATTGTTCTTGTATTTGTCTTCCTTAATATTTATTATTATTTTTTATTCTCTAGAAGATTCGGGATGTTGAGTCAATATTGAGATCTTATTCTTCTTGTAGCTTGATTTAAATCCCTAGGAAATTGTAATCTTCTATTTTTTATTAAGTTCTTGACAATTTTGCAATTTGTCAATTATTTTAAGTACTTGTGTCATTTTGTGACTTGCTATCTGTTAAGTTGTGTGACCTGCTATCGTGCTGACTATCCCTTGTATGCTGCATAGGTTGATGGCTACCTTCACAATGAGGAGGAAAAGCGTTACAAAAAAGAGATATGGGAATTTAATAATCGAGAGTATCTTGAGGTACTGAAGATTTTTTTTTCTACATGCTTGCATTGTGTCTTCCCCTGACTTGTTATTTCAGAGTCTGGCTTGTGTAGAAAGTTAATGTGGACTGGATCTCACTCTACCTTCCATTCTCTTACAGGAACAAGCTATCAAGGAAGCAGCTATAGCAGCTGAATTGAAAAAATTAGAGGAAGAATTAAAAAATTGTTCTCCTGAATCTCGTGCAGCAAGAGAGCTTGCTGCTGAAGCTGCTGAAGCTGTGGCAAAATCTAGAAAGGTAACTTTGGAATTAGTTTTCTGGTGTGTCTCCTGTGTGTGTAAAATGAAACTACTAGAGTCTTATTACTGAGCAATTTACAGTTACCTGTGCACTATTTGTTTATTGGTATTCTAGTCTGTTACATAAACAGTACTGGTAAGTTCCAAACATTTGGGGAGCTTTCTCTTAAAAGCTAGCTATCAAGGCAGAAGAAACACTACACTTAAATACTCCACCAGACATCTCATACTTCACTCGATGTGGGTCTTCGACACCCCATAATATCGAAGTCCCTATCATATCACTGCTCCTGATAGCTGATGTCCTGACAGCTACACTCTAGGACGTTTTACTCACTTTCTGGTCAGCCCCTCCGTAGATAGCCATTCCCGGTTACTGGCAACCAAATCTTATACTAAATAACCGGACAACCTGCCCAATAGAGTAAATACTGAATTATACAATTAACAGAGGGGAATACTCTAAAGTTACAATACAACAGCGACTTACAAGTCACAGTAAATGGAGATGTAACCTCCTTGTAGAAACGATACAACTAGTTTAGATAGAAGAACTAATATTCTCAATGATTGACAATTTTCCTTCTGAGATTTTTCTCATAACCAGCCCTTTCCCTATCTTTACCCATGTCCAACAAATATTCACCCTGTTAGGCTGGATTGTAATAATATCTTCTCTAGGACTGTCACAAATATACTGAATCGATGATGATCACATAATGATTGAGCATCTGAAAATGTGTCTCAATAGGTAAAGCGGTGCGTTTTCTAGTATATTATTTTTTCTTCTATGCTGCATAAACTGTGACCTGGCATAGAAGTCATAAAACTTTTAAAAATATTATTACTCTGCTTATTTGTAGGAAATGAGGCAGAAACGAGCTCTAGAGGCAAAAAGTTTGGGTCCTGCTAAATCTGCTGTAGAGGCAACGAGCCGAATGTTGAAAACAAAGGTATTTATTAGGAACACAGACAAATTGAAACAATTTGTTTATGTTTATTAAACTCAATAATCATTATGATGCCCACTCTTTTGTTTTGATACATTTTATTTTCTAGTGAAGTGTCTTTATCTCCTTCTATGTAGTTTTACTAATAGTAATCTTTTTTAATGTGTCTTTAATAGTTTCTGAAACATATGATCTTTATTTGAATAGGTCTTTTTTAATGTCTCCTAATAGTTTCTGAAACCTATGATCATTATTTGAATAGGTCTTGTTTGGCTAGTTCAATTTTCATAAGATTAGGCTCATGAAATATTCAGTCATATTCCATCTATGTCCCTAGTCTAAATTATGAAATTCAATGATGATTATATGAACGAATTTTGGTGCTAAATGTGTTTGGGTGTTTAAAACTGTCTAGAAAACTTTGACTCCATTGTCTTTTAAGTAGGACTTCTGTACCTCTATCACTTAACTCATAACTCAAATATCAACATGATTAAAAAAAATAGCACTTGTTTTGGTGCACCTATACTCTATCCATGCTTGACGACACCCACACCCCCGAGTTTTTTATTTTAAAGAAATGGAAGTGCAACAGTGAGAGGTATAGCCATTTTTGAGTTTGCACAAATATAAAGAAGATAACTCTTGGAAGTTAGGGTTAAGTGTTGCTTTTATCTTTCTTTTGTGTTGCATATGTGATGACGCCACATTCATACTTGTTATCTGTGTTACATATTTCATTTTGTACAATAAATATGATTTGTTGATTGCGCTACTATAATCTTCTGAAAATGTTGGTTATATTATTAATGATACCTTTTTGGCATCTATCATTTGCAGAAGCTCAGCTCCAAAGTCAATTATGATTCTTTGAAGAAATTATTTGATGAACCTGTAATTCTCTCCTTTACCTGTTTTTGCTATCTCAATATTTATTTACTCGATAGTTCGGTATGTATAGTTGTAAGTTGTATAGCAACTTCTAGTTGTGTTTATAGTACCATTTTGCAGTTATGAAAGTTGTCTTTTGAAGAGAAGAATAAACCATTAATACTCACTTTCTTCTATGGTACAAATTGTTATGAACAGGCATCTCCACAGAATCAAAAGAAAGTACGATTTGAGTTACCCTCAAAGGATGATGATGATAATTTGGAATTGAAGTCAGACCACAAAACAAAGAATGATGATTATGAATTGGCCGACGAATACGTGGAGGATGATATGAATGGAGAATACAATGATACTTTGTATCCAGTAAATGATTATGATGAGACATACTATGGGGAAGATGGATATGATGGTTTTATGTAAAAGAGTACCTGAAGCTATTCCTACTTCATTTATCTATCTATCAACTTACAGGAACGTGATCAACATGGTTGGCAGCACCAGGGGAACCAAAGATTGTCGAAAATTTTGGTGTGTTGAGTTCATTGAATAGGCGAGAATCATTGTTCTGTATTTAGTTCATTCCAAAATTTAGTTCATTTCATTATTGAGGGCATATGAGTTACAATCACCTCTCTTCATTTATGTATTGTTATTTAAACAAAACCTATTACTTATGGCATTAAAATCCAACCCGATCGTACATGCCGACACCGCCCTGAATTTAATCGGAAAACCGGTTTAATTGGGATGGGGCGGAGAAAACCCAACTTTGAAAATGGGGAAGTGGGAAGGAGCAAGGGTGTCGATACCCACCCCGCCCCGTGGGCTTGACCTTCTCAAAATCAATAAGTTACTATTGTATTTATTACTCTTATTACATATTGAAGTTAGTGTTCTATTTACTAGTCTCATTATATATCGAACTTCAAAAATATAATTTGTAAGATTAATTTATGTTGAACATTTTTATTTAATTTAATTATCGATTTTTGATGCTACGAAGAAATTAAATATAAAGATTTGAAAACACATGACCAGATTTATTTTGATGAAAAAAATACGGTTTCTGGTATAAAGAGACGGGTGTGGGGCTGGTAATGTTGAAAACCGTATCCATCCAACTTTGTTGTCATGCCTAATTCATCATTCTCCTTCTCCACATTTGTTTGGCATTTAAGGTTTTGATACAACAATTGATAAATATAATTAAAATTTTGAATTTCATAAACAGTATTATGAATTTCATAATCTACCATTTATTCTAGTTCTTTTTACTATAATAGTTTATATTCATATATAAGAACTATTATCACTTTATGTTAAGAGTATAATGGGAAACAATATTTGATGTTCAATTGATATTATTTTTATAAAAAAAAATTTAGAAGGGGTTTGCTCTTTCCACTTTTTGTGCTGAAGAGTCACTATGTAAAAACTCAACATAGCTTTAGTGTTGAAGAGCCACTATGTAAAAATTCAACATTGACTTTCACTATTTTGGAATTATAATTATGTACGCACCCAATATACATCATAACATTTTTTTTCCTTAAATTAGTTTGGAGATATATTTCTGTAAAATTTATAGAAGTATATTTTTCTAATCACCTTTTATATGGTAAAATTTGTTTTTTATTTTTTTTTTAAACTATGATGTAATAGACCGTTTATACCATAAGTTTGTTATCATTTATTGAATTTTCTATGATTGCACATCTCTAAATCAAATTTTAAAAAATTTGTTTTGTTTATTGAGTTTTCTTCATGATTGCACATCTCTAAATCAAGTTTAAATCAATTCGTTTTTAAGCATGCATAAATCAAGTGTTATGTTTGAGATTTGATCATGATGATTTAACTTAATTTTCCTAGTTAAGGAAACAAGAACCATAGGTGATATAAATTCAAGTCACGTGGGAAGTTGAATCTCAAACTATTTTGAAAAACTTGAAAAACTGAGATTTCTTGTGTGTGATTAGAACCAAGAAAGCAGTGGTGAAAAGGAAAATTCTAGTATATGTGATTCGAGTCACAGTTTATACCTGATTCGAATATGCAACTATGTGACTCGAATCACAGTTTGTGCAAGACTCGAATCATAGACTTTCTGGCAACCATTGAATTGTATGATTTGAATCAAGCTTAATACATGATTCGAATCATGAATCTATATGACTCGAATCACAACTATAACCTGACTCGAATCACGGGAAAATGAGTCAGGTTTTTCATGAGATATTGTTTCACACTAGCTTATTTGACTCAAATCATAAAATGACCTTGACTCGAATTTGACTAAATTTTTCATCCATTTTTGTGCATAATCTTAAGCACATAAAAATATTTTATTATCATTTTACATTCACAACCTTACACAATTTTACAATATTTTGCATTGTGATTTTGTGAAATCAATGCCCTCTCACTTTTGAAAGTTCAAAAACCCTTGAAACGAAATTATTTAATCTTCAACCTCTAGTTTGATTTCAAATCTTGATAATGATAGATTTGTAATTGATTTAGGGAGGCGTCATCTTGAAATTAATCGTTTAAAATTTGGTTGAGATTTTCAGGTAGTTTGCAAGATTGAGGTTGTTGTCATTGATGTTGATGAATTCTAGTGAAAAGAAGGACGCTCTTCTCTCTAGATTACCATAGTAGTGATTGTGTGAAAGGCTACAAATAAGGTGGAGTTCTTCTCGAATCTTCAGACAGTTCATCGCTCAAGAAAATCAATGAGATCAAAGGGTGATTGTCACACACAGAGACTGTAAGCAGATTGGTGAAGCTAGAAGATACAAGAAACGTGAATCGAGTAAAGATTACGCAGTAGAGTTTGACATTATGTTGTATACAACTCAAGATCCGGATATGAGATTTATTTATCAGCATTATTGTGGATTAATGATTGTAAGAACTCTTGCAATATTTGTCAAAATAAAAAGGAATAAAGCATGTTCCAATGAGAAACCATTGAATAACGCCGAACCACTATATATCCTGGTGTTCTCTCTCTCTCTCTCTCTCTCTCTCTCTCTCTCTCTCTCTCTCTCTCTCTCTCTCTCTCTCTCTCTCTCTCTCTCTCTCTCTCTCTCTCTCTCTCTCTCTCTCACACACACACACACACACACACACACACGCACACACACACACACACGCACACACACACTCTCTCTCGCATTTAATTTTTGTAGGATATTGCTTGTTTAGAGTTTCAATTTTTAGCGCAGTTTATCGTTTATTCAATTGGTAGCGATTCATTACGTAAAGTTAGGTTTTGTTAGAATTGGTGACTAATTGAGCTTTAGTGGTGATTAAATTATGGAAAACTAGTGTTGTTGGAATCCGATCATAATTGAAATATTGTATAGGACACATGTTGTGCAATATACAATCACTCAATTATTCATTATTGAATAATCTGTGAGTTTTATGAATTGTGTATTTGTCGACATGATCAAAATTCCAATAAAAGTATAATCTTCATATTCCTACGACATTTATTGTCTATGACAACACTTTTTTAGGCAACATATGTAAATTGTTGCCTAAAAAAAGACCAGACAACAATTTTTTTTGTGTTATCAAGATAATTCTCGCAATACCTCGCAATTGTTTCCTAAATTATTTCGGGGACGATTATCAAGGGTTGCTATAATTTATCTTTGACAATATCTATATCTAATAAATGTCCCAAGTTACATTATTCTTAACAAAAAGACTACTATTTTAAATAATGCATAAAATTTTAAAATAAAAAATAAACTAAGTGGCAACTTTCCTTCCTTCCATTATAATTTTTATTTAATTTAATAATAAAAAATATTTTATAAAATTAAAATGTTAAAAAAAATACAAAAAAGTAAAAGATTCAAGTTGGCAGTCCAGGATTCACACATTTCACAAGCTTATCCTCTTAGCCTACAGTGAAAAAAAATTAGAAACAAAAGAAAATTCAATGTGTGTGAAGGGTACCACAAACAAAACCTAAAAAAAAGAGTGGTCATTGGTTAAAAACAATGATACCTCTTAATTGAGAAGTTTTTGTAGGCTAGAAGTTAGCCATTTTGTTTTTACCTCTTAATTAAGTAATTTTAATCAAGCTCTTTTCACGGTGAAAGAGTGGTCTTTGGTTAAAAACAAAATAATACCTTTTGTTGCTTTCAAATTTTAAACGTATTGATCTTTTCCTTAACGTCAATTTTAATTAACAAAATGAATAACTTAATTAATCTTTTCATGGTGAGAGGCAACTTCCTCTTTTTATTTGTTGCTTTCATTTAACTTTTCCCCAACGTCTCTTCTAATATCTAAAATAATACCATGTCTAATTATCTATATAATAAATAATAGATTGGCATAAAATATTTAAATATACATGGTATAATTAGTAATGTAGAGAAGAGAAAGTTATGGTTCCACTAAGCAGAAACTCAACTTTTGTTTACTTTGTGTTCACATCCCTGTCTATTTGTGTATATGTATTTGTTTGTTGTTTTGTTGTCTTTTTTTTATTAGTCTTAGAATATCATAAATTACTTATTTCCCTTTAGGTTTATAGTAATAGTTTTTTTTTTTTTTTAAGTAAACTAACATGATAAAGAAAGATTGTGTGAAGTTGTCTCCACATTGTCAACGTTATAAGGATGGCGTAAATTACTTTTTGGATATTATATTCACCAAAGAAATGGTTGAAGAATAAGAGATTTTGTGCCCTTGTACTATATATTGCAATGATAGTTAAGAAAAAAGAGATGTAGTGTATGACCATTTATGTAGCAAAGGATTTGTAAAGGGATACACATAATGAATTTACCATGGTGACTATAAAATTCTTATGGATTTTGATGAGGATAGTGATGATGAAACATCACTTGATGATATTGATGGCCCACTGTTTGAGATGTTTAGAGATGTCGCTGGAGCAAGTGGTGTACATGAAGGAATAAATGAAGATGCAAAGAAATTTTAGAAACTAGTTGATGATGAAAATCAAGAGTTGTATCTTGGTTGTGAAAAATTCTCATTGTCATTCACTATTTGAATATATTTGTTGAAATGTCTTCATGGATGGAGCAATGCATCGTTCACTGCCCTCTTAGAGTTATTGAAAGAGGCTATGCCAGAATTGAACATCCCAGTCTCTTTCAGTAAAACAAAATCTATGATAAAAGACTTAGGTTTATACTATAAAAAGATTCACGCATGTCTCAACGATTGTATGTTGTTTTGGAAATAGCACGGGGAAGATGACTTGTGTTATCTTTGCGGAGTATCAAGGTGGATTGAATATCATGTAGTTGATCATAGTCTTGATGAGTCTAAAAAAGCTAACAAGGTTCCTGCCAAAATTATAGGACATTTTCCTTTGATTCCAAGATTTCAAAGACCCTTTATGTCTTCAAAGATAGCTGACACATTGAGGTGACATGCAGAGGAGCATTCAAAGAATGGTGGGTTAAGGAACCCAACTGATGACCAAGCAGGAAAAGACTTTGATGCAAAACATTGAGATTTTTCTCTTGAAACTCGTAACACCAAACTTGGGTTGACGAGTGATGGGTTTAATCCATTTAAGACTACGAGTCTTTCACATAGTACATGGCCTGTCATATTAACAATATATAATTATCCGCCAAATTTTTGCTGGATGGCAGAAAATTATTTGATGTCCTTACTTATTTCTAGACCACGGTCACCCGCAAATGCAATTGATGTGTATATGCAGCCACAGTCACCCCTAAGAGTGACGAACTTAGGATTTAGCGTAAACACCATAATATGTAACATAATAGTAAATGAAAATAAATTGTCAAAACATGTATCATGAAATTTATATAGACGTTAAAGCAACTATCGAGCATGGTCGACCCGGGTGAAAAAAATAGGGGGGTACACAAGGAGTACGCGTTTGGAAAATCTCAAAAGGAGGCCAACGCCCCATTCTTCATTATCTGATCAACACGAACTTTCTATCACGAGATAAGCACAGTGGGATAAAAATGTTCCTTACCTGCAAAGCACTTTCAAAATATTCTTGCACAATAGAAAAACTTTCCTCTCCCAATTTCGCGTACTCCTTACTCAAGAAAGATTCCCCTGACCCATATGTCGAAGTTCGTCCAAAGTATCTTTCAAAGTCACATCAAGCTATTCTACCCTCATACGGTAATGGCCAAATGCCTAGTTCTCTTTGCAAAGAGCGGAGTCTTTCACTGACCATGACTCCTAAGCACAGGACAAAGCTTCGTTCTTCCTCGTCACTTCTTGCCCGAGTGACTTCACTTTGTCAACTAAGGTGTTAGGGTAGCCAAAACGTCCATGATATCTTCCATCTCTAAGAACGAGGAATGTGCCCTTTAAAGCTCGTCCAGATACCGGTCTCCTTTTATGGTAAGGGCTTCAACACGTCATTGAAGCGCCTCCCTTTTCTTACGAAGATGATCTGGCATTAAAAAATTTCCTCAAGCGCGTGATGAGTTAAGTTGTGTTTGGGCCTTGATGATATGGAAGAAGATCCCCGAGGTCGGAACTCTTTTCTTATACTCACACCAATATTGGAATACCTTATGGTACACACAACTCACCGGGTGTAGTTGCGACAGGGAAATTACCAGGTGATTCAAGATGCCTACCTTAAAGTCGTTGAAAGGAAGGCGAAAGTCTATTGAAAAGAATAAGCGTTCATGAAAGAGAACAAAAATTTGTCATATTTATTGCATATCCTCTTATTTTCATCTGGAGGGAATATCCCTTAATCCAACGAATACCCCACCTCAGTAAAAGCATGGTTCAGATCATCCTAGCTAGCAAAGACAGAGTCGGTATCCAAAGTCTCTTAATCTACCCAATCTACTGAAATATCTCCTTTTGCCTTCCTTCTCTTGGTTGGTGCTACCTCCATGGTGACAAACTCTGTTAGAAGGACTAACAAGATCAAATAAGAAACTTAAAGAAGATTTAAGCCTAGATCCAACACTCCTGTCAAAGTGCGCCCATGGCGAGGAAGTTAATTTAAGACAAAATAAAGATGTATAAAACCCTAGCTAAGTGAAGCGACAAAGAAGGAAACAAGAATTTCAATTATTACCTTAGAAAAAACTGAAGGTGAAGATTCCAGTGCTAAAGAGGTGATGCAAACAAACCTGAAACAAAGACCTTCATAGAAAGTTTTACAACGAGGGAGAAAGCTCAAGAAAAGTAGAATAAGAGGAAGAGTTTCTTGAATCCCACAAGTGGAGAAATAAGAAAAGTATGAAGTTAGAAGGTTCTTATGTCTATCCCCACTGTGGAAGGCCACACGATCTCCTACGTGGGATAATGAAATATATGCCACCAACTTTCCAAATTCCCTATAAATTGGTCAAAAATACTTGAGTATCCTAAGGCAAAAGAAAATATTATTGAAAAGTTAAGAACCTATGTCAGGACCTTCTTTAGAAACATCGTCTAATATAAGGAAGACATTCATACATATACTCCCAATGCCAACAATGAAGTCCCATCCAGACTCTCCACTCACCTCAACCGATAACCAATCTTGGAGCATAGACGGTAAAACCTCTATCCTATATATAGAGTAGAGACAAAGGTTGGGGAAATTGTTTTGGGTCATCTATAAGGCCCATAAGCGAGAATGAAGGGAGCAAACACAAGAAAAAATATTCCCTCATTTTCATCTAAGGTAGAAAACTCCACCCTTTAATGCATCACCCACCGTCCAAATTAATAAGACGATTGTTCACATAGTGCGTTGTGTCCCTCGCGGTGGTTTTAGCCACACCCATTATATAAAGAGAAAAACATGTCATTCTCGGGTATTCAAATCCACTCCATTTTCACATCACTTTTATTTCCTCACCAACTTAGGTGTTGAAGTGTAAACCTTACAGGTCTATCCTGCACCGCCGTATTTGAAAGTCGGTGCACCTTTTTACAATCCATCTCAGTGTTTCAGCAACGATTCTGGTTTTGAATAGGAACAATATAATAAATGTATCATATTCTGTGTGAATCTCGTGTTTGGTGACACATCATATTATAATAAGGTAACTCAAACACTTATCCTATTATGTCTCACTAATTATGTCTCTTTCGTGTTAACTAATTTGAATGGATTAAAAACCAACAGAATTGCATAAGAAAATAAAGCACTTATTTATCTAAAACATAAAAAACTAAAATTAAAAATGAAATAATTAAACAAAAAAAATTTACATTAAATAAAAATAATAATTAGTAGCTAGTTTATTAAAATTAAAATATTTAAAATAAAATTATAATTAAAATGTCAAAAAAAAATTAATTTAATAAATTGAAATTATATATATAATGATAATTTTGTCATTTACATTTAGAGTATATTATTTCTTTTATATAACATCTATTTTATATAATATAATTACTTTTGGTAGTATCAATGCCCTTTTGTAAAATTTATCTAATGTTCTTAAAAGATTATTTAAAATTAATTTTATAATAATTCTTTTTTATAATTTATAATTTAAATTTAATATTTATATTATCATATCAGTATTAAGTGTGTATCAATCAAATACATGGAATTACAAAATAATGAAATCATATTTTTTAACAGATGTCAACCAAACATTATTGTTCATTTATAATATATTATTATATTTCATCCTTATCAAACTTCTCATCTTATTATTCTGTCTCTCACATTTCATATTTCATGCACTAAACAAACCTTTAAATTTCAAATCAGTAAAAGCTACTCTTCATTTAATGTTCAATCTAGATTAGATTAGATTAGCATGCTAGCATCTATTTAGATGCATCTTTCTTAAGTTGTTAAAAGTCAATTGTAGTTCACAAAGCAAGTATAAAGTGTTAAATTTCTGTATTCCAACAATCATATACCATATTAATTGGTCAAGGTCGACTAATCCCATGCTCCCGCTATCTAGAACTACTAAACAACACTTGCTATGATACATGAGTACAAATGAAGGGATACAAATACAATATTACAATCCAAATATTGGGTCATTTGCACCAAATATAGAACTACCAAACTGTCTCGTGTTCAAATCATTGCCATCCAAGGCTGTACCAAAACGATCTAGCCACTGAGTTGGACTTGCAGTTTCATTTTCCTCCACCCACTCAGAACTCATGTCAATATCATCAAATTGAAGCATATCAACTTCTAAAGACTTTGCATTCATTTGCCTATTCAACTTGAGATTGTAGTTTATATAAACAAGGTCGTTCAGTGTTTCTCGATCAATCTTATTCTTTTTCTCCGAGTGAATTTGCCGGAAGGTACTCCACTGCCTCTGAAGTGAGAAAGTGCTACAAACTTGACTTAATATTCTAATGGCAACTCGTTGCAGCCCCGGAGCAGAATCACCATACTGTTCCCACCAAAGCCCTACATGTCATAAGCAACGAATTTGAAGAATAAATAACAATCAACCCAAATGAAACATGAGCAGTTCATAAGACTGACATTAAAACAACAATTTCATTTTGCGTTTCTTACATGGTGCTACTGTGTTTCTTGCTTCCTTTGCTAGGCTACAACCGAACATTCCGTGTGCCTTTGTAAACGTATAGATTTGATTGGTCATGTCGCGCCTCATATCTGGTACAGGAAGCAACTTCTCAAGAACATTATAGAAGTCTTCTTTTATAGACGAGAGAAATTTGATTTCAGGATTGTACTGGATACTGGGGTTTAAAAAAGCTGCAGCTGCATGTAGAGGGGAATGAAGTTGTTCCCTCCATTTTTTATCAACTATATCTAAGAATGTCTTGCATTTATTCTCATCCATTATGTAGTATGTTCTGATAGATTCTTTGGCCCTAGTCATTAGTTCATATATCGAACCTACCGTTGGTTTCCCTTCGGATACTTCTCTTAACACCTTCAGAAATGGCTCGGAGATGGCCACACATTCTTCCACCGTCCTCCAGAAATCACCATCTTCAGCAATCGCAATACAGGAAAGACTCTGAGGTTTGTTTACATAGGAAGTGTTCGACGCATATTCGGGGCTGTGAAACATATGCTTCAACCGTGTTCTTAGCTTCAACATTGACTGCAAAGACAGGAAGGTGGATACAGATTTTGTCGCCCCAGTCCTGATAAGTTCCTGACCTCCGTTATACTTCTTCATAAGATCAAGCAATGAAGCATTATTGTAAATCAACTTCGATATGGTTTGTGCTTGTAAAATGCATCTACTAATCCAATCAACCTTGGTGAAATCCTCCAATATTAGATTCAAACATTGCGAGGCACAAGGAGATACAAATATTGTCCCGTAGTTCTGCACTATATGATTACCAATCCCAGTGTAGTTAAAGCTGCTATCCATAATAATTTGCACAACATTCTCCGGACCAAACTCCTGAATCACAGAATCAAAAAGATCAGCGAGCCATTTCGTGTTCTTGAAATACGGAGACGCGTCCACTGATTTGTGGAAAAATATCCTGGACGGTGACGAGACTAAGAAATTAATAATGGCCTTTGATTTATAATCAGTCCATGTGTCTGCAATAATGGTACAACCCGTAGTAGCCCACTCTTTCTCAACATCTTTCGACTGTAAACCGACTTCCATTTTTATCCTCTCCAACCACGTTGTTTTCAGAACCTCAGCTGACGGGCCTATAATTCCAGGACCACATTTTGCAACGGCGTCAATCATCAACTGATAGGACGAAGATCGCGCAACACTGAAATCTATCTTATTCTCGAAAAAGAATAAAGCAATACTTCTTTCTGCATTCTCTTGATTATTTGTTGAGGAAGGCGTCATAGGATTGCTCGAAGGAAACATCTTCCCAATAGGAGATAATGTTGTGTCCAAAGATATAAGAGCTTTGGTTGCAGAAAGAGTACCGGGAGATTTAACTTCCGGCGCTTTTAGCTTCTTGACACTAGAGGTTTCTTTAACCTCTTCCTTTGACGCAATTATGTTTCTTACTCGGTCAGTAACGTCATCGCGGACCTTACTGCAAGGATTCACTCCTTTGCTTGGAAATCTAGATAAATGATGCTTCAATCTACTAATGCCACCATTTAAAACTCTCTGGCAAAATTTACATTTCACTTTGTTCCCATCTAGTTTCTCTGCATATTCCCAACATACATCTTTCTCTCGGACCACTAACAGAAAAAGAAGAAAAAAAAAACTACTGTCAGCACATTGTTCTTTAATTTGTTGAATTATTACCGTTACAAAATATTACATTTCAAAAATTAAGAATAAATACTGCAGTTTTCAAAACTGCATATAACAGATTCAACTTACTTAGGATTTAGAAATGTATTTTCCGTGGAATAGTATTAAACAACCTACATCAAAAATACAGAATCATCAAATTCATATAATGTTACATTTTTACTGGTTTCTGATAGCATCACGAACCAGATTAATTAAATTGAATCTTTTGACCAATCACAAAGGGAATTGAATTATTGAACTATAATATTAAAACAGTTGCAAGTAGATTAGAGGTATATAGAAAAATAATCGAAATATAAAAATAAAAACAAACGAAAAAGGGAGAGATCCATGAGATATAAGATAGCGAGAAATTTGGAGCTTACAGAGCGAGAGATTTGGTCTTTCCCGGAGAGATAAACGGAGATCGCAGATTTCGATGATTTTTCCAATTTATCGCGATATTTTCGACCTAGGGTTTTTGAGCTGTTTTGTGTGTTTCGTTCCTATCTTTCGTTTTTTCTTTCTCTTCTTATCTTCTCTTGTATTTTTCTCCTTTTTTATTTATTTTATTTTATCATTTTGTCGTTGATTTGCGTATTTGTATCTGTATTGGGTTACCTTTTGGCGATATATCGCGTCTTCACAATTTAAAGCGATTAGATATGGCCTCGTTAGATTTCGTGAGGGTTTTCTAAAGAGACTAGCTACAAAAAGTAAACCCGGGTTGGGCGAACAAAATTGATTACAGTAAAATTGAGTCATAGAAATGATTTTAATAGTATTGAATTTGATATAATTAATTTATATTTGGATATATTTATGTAATAGTGAATTGAACTATAAATTTTAGTATAAAAATTATCCAGAATTAATTCTGGAGATAGAAGTTACAAATTCTATTTTGAGTAGAATCAATTCTCGAGGCAGAATCAACTATACTTTTGATAAAACAAACACCTCAAAATCACCTAAAATCAATTATACACTTCTATAATTGATTTTGGGACTTCAAAAGTCAATTCAAACATACTATTAGTCTTTAATAATAAAATCTGAATTTAATAATAACCATTATATTTATGTTTTATGGTTAAGATTAAAATATATTTTTAAAATTTTATTAATAATTTCTCTTTCTTCTTAATGCCACGTGATTTAGTGAAAACAACAATTTAATATCAACATTTCTTTTTTAAATCTGATGGTTTTTATACATTTTCACATTAGCATATATATATATATATATATATATATATATATATATATATATATATATATATATATATATATATATATATAGAGAGAGAGAGAGAGGAGGGATCAAATTACACCCGAAGAGTTACACCACAAGTTACACTCGTTCAATAACTACATCTCGAATTAATATTTTTTAAATTCAACCGTTGGATTGAAACATAATATCATATAGATCATACCTATAAAGTTTGAGCTTAATCTATAATGATTTACTATGTCATTGAATTACATCAAAATTAACATTATATGAAAGCTCATTTTGACGTTAATCTTTGGATATCTTGATGATATAGTAAATCATTATAGATTAAGCTCAAACTTTATAGGTATGATCTATATGATATTATGTTTCAATCCAACGGTTGAATTTAAAAAATATTAATTCGAGATGTAGTTATTGAACGAGTGTAACTCGTGGTGTAACTCTTCGGGTGTAATTTGATCCCTCCTCATATATATATATATATATATATATATATATATATATATATATATATATATATATATATATATATATATATATATATATATATATATGGCATATCATATGAGATGGTCTTTTTTATATGAGAATGTGAGAATGAATCTGAACCATTGGATTTTAAAATAAATGATGTAGGAGAAAAAAAATTCACACATAATCTCTACCATTTATTTTAAAATCCAATGGTTCAAATTCATTCTTACATTCTCATATGATATTCTATATATATATTAGAACACCAAAATTAAGGTGTTAAGTTATTTGATTCAAATCATGCATATTGTGAAAATTGGATTTTGCCTCTATTAGATTTGATTCAAATTACAAGATCAACTTGATTCGAATCATAACTCTTCATGGAAGCTAGAATTTACCTCTTCTTAATTTGATTCAAATCATAATTTGAACTTGACTCGAATCACAACACGTGACTCGAATAATGATTTGCATTTTACTCGAATCATGGCTTCAAAAATCCAAATTCCCACCTTAGATTTAAATAGTTATTTCTTTGATCCAAACATACATATGTGTGACAATGAGTCATGAAAGAGACTCCAAGTGGGATTATTTTCATGATGAAAGTCTTGGTGAAACCTTAAGACAAAAATGAATGTCAATTTGTCTTTTCTTCTCTAGTGTGTCTATTATTAGCACCTTGTTTTATTTCTCTTGTTTCAAAAAAACCTCTTGAGTGTTAATCCATGTCCGATTGCATCTCCTTTTATTACATCTTGTGTATGTAATTTGTTGTTTGAGGGAAACCAAAGAAAGAGAATTGATCAATCTTGTAATGATTCATGGTTGATCAAGCTCTTGATAACCATCAAGATCCAAGACCCGTTTTATCCAGAAATTTGAGAGAACCTTTGAGTGTTCTTCTTTCACCTCATTTAAATTCCTTGTAGTTATCTTGTGAATTGTAGAGTGTTTGTGCGAGATTCCTTTGTCATTTTTCATCATTGAACAAATCTTTCACTTGGTCGAATACAAATTGCGAGTTGTTGTCACCCAATATTACCAATTGATTCACCGTCTGACACTACTCCTTTGCAAGAACCACCTGTTCTTCAAAGCTCCTCACTCGATCGAATCCAATTGCATAACCTTGTCAAAGACCCCCAAATCAACACCTTGATCTTGGAGTAAAACCCTCATATTTTTCTGATGAAACCCCCTATGATTCTCAACCCAACTTTAGGTTACAACCAATCTAAATTGAACGTTATCAACCAAGTTTAGATGGCACACAAAAAATGAATGAATATGTATACTTTATTTGTTTGTATGCATAAAGGTTGAAGATGATGAGCAATCTTAGTATATATTTATAGTTTCATCAATCTGAAAGATGCATGTATTATGTATATATAGGTATGAGAGTTAAAGGCAAAATAAAGACTTAGAAACTCAATAGAAAAATTGATTTTTGGAATTTGCTTCAGTATGTGTCGACACTTGATGGTAGTTATTGATGCATGTGTCGACTTGTAGTATGTCATGAGTCGTTGACTCATGCAACTACACTAGTCGACCTATATAAGATTTGGGTCGACACAAAGAAACACAATATTTTCCTAAAAACAATAGCACGTGAGTCGACACGAAACACATATGTGTCGACTCATAGAGTCATTTATGCAGCATGTGTCGACACATGAAGAGAGATGAGCCGACACTGGAAAATAAAAACTTTTTGCCTTAAAACATGTAGTACATGCGCTGACATGAAACACATATGTGTCGACACATGCACATGATTTTTGTGCAAAATGTGATTTTTCATGCATTGTGCCAAGCAACAACCATTCCAAACTTGTTCTAGGTGATTTCTAAGATTCCTAATGACTTATAATGCAAGGGTGCACACATATACTCAGAAACACCATTCAAGGTACATGAAAGCTAATTTTATCATAATTTCGACATCATGCAAAATATCTAAAAGACAAATGCATTAACAGTTTATATAAATATTGTTCATTTTACAATTTAGTACTCATTTCAAGGCAAATGCATTCACGGTTATATAATTATTGTTCACTTTACAATTCAGTATATATATATATATATATATATATATATATATATATATATATATATATATATATATATGGCATATCTAGTGGGAATGAGTAATTTATATGAGAATGTGAGAATAAATATGAACCATTAGATTTTAAAATAAATGGTGGAGATTAAGTGTCAATCTTTTTTTCTCTCTCCTCCATTATTAAAATAAATGATGGAGGAGAGAGAAAAAAATATTGACACTTAATATCCACAATTTATTTTAAAATCTAATAGTTCAGATTCATTATATATATATATATATATATATATATATATATATATATATATATATATATATATATATATATATATATATATATATATATATATATATATATATATATATATCAAGTATGAGAGTTTTTAAAATAAGAGATAGAAAAATTAGATGTCAACAATTAATTTAAACATATGACCTTGATGAAGTCACATGCACTTAATTTTATGAAAGTTTATTTTAGCAACATTTTACCTTAGAGTGCATTTAATTAATTTTCTTTTTGGTTAAAGCTTCCTAAAACAAATCTTTATATATATATATATATATATATATATATATATATATATATATATATATATATATATATATATATATATATATATATATATATATATATAAAAGTGCGGAGACACGGATATTTTCCTAATTAAATTAAGAAACTACATGTATAATTGACTAAAATATTCATTTTGGTGGTTACGGGATACTTGCATTACGATAAGATCAATGATGTATAATTAACACCATGAATATATATTAATTAGATATAATACTAATAATGGTGTAGTATTGCAATAATGGTAATATGTATTATTTGGTATATTAATATAATAATGTAGTATATATAATGGAGTACTTATTAAGTTTTATAATTATCTATTAACACCATCTATAATTAATTGAGTCAAATATATATATTTTTGGTTTATCACTGCCGGTTTAGTCCGGTTCGGGGTCAGTTCTACAATCAAGTGGTTTCAGCCTCCTCCCGATCGCAGTTGCGAGAGATCGAACCGTGATTTTCCTACCAAGTTCAGCGTCAATCACCACTGAACCAACTAACTATTAGTGAGTCAAATATATATTATCAACTAGTAATAGTAGATTTCTACTCACCCGCTTAAATACATATATATATTTATATGGACAGGATCAAATAATACTAATGTCAAATTTAATAACATGACATCTCTGAAAACTCTTTATCACATATCTATATTACAATATCCACCGTTGGATTGAAAACTAACATCATATAGATCACGTCCATAAATTTTAACATCAATAAGAAATTATTTGATTTGGCAACGGGATGCATAAAAACCAACGTCGTACAAAACTTTAACAAAACCGCACACACACAGTGAGAATGTGCATTTATGCATACATACATATATTGGGGTGTCACACACACACATGAGCCATGTGCAACTATTTTTCACTCTATTTCTCTTTCTCTATCATAATAAACACACAAATTTTTTGTAGAGCATGTGAGTAACACATGACTCACTTTAAGTTATGTTTTAATTTTAGCCACATGATTTAATCTAATGGTTATTTTTATTCTCACCATTCTCATATAAAAAATATATTCTCATATGATATGTCTTCTCTCATATAAAAAAGAATTAGAAGGATCAGATACACCTATATAGACCACATAAGTTGTTAGTGTTTGTCGAGAGATGACTTTTGAAGACATCACCTTTCATATGTCCATTGGTGAGACGACATTCGAATTCACCGTCCTCTCATATGTCCATTGGTAAGAGGAGCCTCACCTTGGATGATGTTTCTTATTTACTCCATATACCTACCAGAGGTCAACTACTATGTCATTTTATTATTTAGATATTTGAAGCATTAGTCGTTATGATTAAACACTTCTGGGTTGGTCCTACGGAGGCTCAATTTGAGATAAATCAGACACGAGGATTCTATGCACGATTTATATGGCTAGATTTGATATACATCGACCATTTTAATGGTTCTATTTCTCATTGCATTGGTGATGCATTTATAGACTATCACATAATTTGTTCCATCAAGATATATTTTTTGTACTTGGTTGACATAGAAACTTTTACGGATAAGAGTGCAACATACATTGATATTGTACACCTAAAGTACTTCATAGACATAGAGAGTATTCATTAGTACAAATGAGGAATTGTATGTCTAGATTACTCATTTACTTGTACACTTAACTAGACGAAGGAAGTAATATCAAGACTAAACACTTGACATGAAACTCATGTCTCCTTCAGATGATATTTGTGTAACTTAAACGTTTTATATAATTCCTAATATTTTTCGTTTAACAGACATGGATATTACAACATTTTCTTGTTACCGCTTTGTGGAAAACTGTCGATGAATACAACAAAGAGTTTTCTCGTGCCTGTTACATTTTTCAAAATACGGGGAATACTATTAATGATATGTATATGCGTTATCTGAACCGTATTTTGGAAGATTAAATATGTTTTACTCCATGCCCCGTTCACCTTCAAACACGACCCTTAAAGGATATTTACTAGTACTCAGAGTGGCTAGAATATGGGACTCAACCATAATATACCTTTATTTACTAAAATGGGTTGGTAAGTGCCAAAATTATTTGTTTCACATAAGAACTTATTAACTTAAATCACAAGAAATCACATGAAAACCTGATCCGCTGTCGCGCACGGATCAAAAACGAGTATTTTGTAAAACAATAGTTTAGCGGTAACGACAACTCGAATATCGTTCTCACAAGGATTCTTGTATTATATTAACTAACAGTAACAATTAATGGGGGGTTTGGTTTAAGGTTCGATTTAACAAAAAAAGCAAATAAGTGATTCTGAAAAGTGATTATAAATTAAGTTGTTCTACTGTTCGGGTTCCCCACTTATCATTGGTAATTATAAATCTAACCCCCAAGCGAATTATATCCCCTATTCGATTACAGCAACAATAAACAAGCGAAATTGGTACTATACGGTTTATATTTCTATTATCCGAATAAAGCAAACGGATTCAGCACTCATGAATTAAGCAAACATGATTTGACATATGCAAGTTAACGATAAAGCAACGCTAAATCGCGAAACAGATCAAGGAACATAAACCAACCGAATTAAATCAATAATATTATATATGATTCGAATTAAGCATGCAACACATATAGAAGATTATTGAAAGGGAAAAGAATTGGGATTAAAATTATAAAACCTCAAAGATTCGGTGGAACATGAACAATAGATCAACCCTTGGACTTAGTTCTTCATGATCAACGTCTCAAGCTCTCAAAACAATAAAATCGTGAATAGTCTAATGTCATGAACAGTACGGCCAGACCTAGGTACTAGAGAGAATCAAAAGGTTTACAACCCAACTGGGTCAAAAACATAACCCAGGCCCAAAACTAACGACCCAAAACTAAAATAAAACTAATGCTGCAACTTCAAACGAAATTCTGGGAATAATTGACTCTGAATCTGACTTTGACTCCAACACAAAAGTTGTATCTCTTTCTCTTAGCTTTCCGGCGATTATTAGAACGCCTCAATCGGATTCTCGGAACTCCAGTTATGACCGTTTTAGTGCAGACTGCTAATGTTGAAAATAAAGTGCGAAAATGAAATTAAACCAAAAATAAACTAAATTAGAAAAACATTATAAAATATAAAAATAAGCAAAGCAAACCAAAGAAATGCCTAAGTACAAACATAAAGGAACGTGCATCAAAATGCACTGATCAAAACCCCCTTAATCCGTCATTAAAAGGAGATAAAAACATATGTATGGAAATCTTAACTATGTTATTCATGAGTATAGTGAAAATATCCAAGGAAAATATAGAATATAATAAGTTGAGTAGCAGAGAACTTGCTAGACGAAGCACAAACTTTTCTAGAAAATACATGAAAGAAACATGGCATCCTTTTTGATACATTCACACCATGCGAAGATATTGGCTTACTGGGCGAGAATAGGCGGTTCTAGATGACTTCTAGGTCAATTTACTTCATGGAGAAGTAAGGTAGCTCGTGTGGATCTATGTGCTTGCAGGTATGGAGCTAAGGATCCTAATATCGTTGACTATCCTGATGTTTTGATAATGACATCGTTAATGCATGTTGAAGTCGGTGGTGGTATCTTTATAACTCTTTAATGATGGTGATTAACTTGAATATATCTTAAGCCTCATCAATTAGAAGGTTCAAAGTTTTAGAGAAGTTCTTATATGATCAGTATATCTGGAAAAGGAACTTGAAAGGTTTAGAGTTATGAAAGGGAGAAAGTTTGAAAGCTCGTCTACTTGTGTCTTTATGAGTAGCCGAAGTCTTATGAAAGTAGGAGAGTGACTCCTAATATACAGTGACAACTTTCTCACACACACACACACTCACTCACACACACACGCGCGCGCACACATACACACTTCTAAAATGTTTTTAAGGCTTCTCTTTATTTAATAAAATCACCTAAACATATTTTTAGGCCTAGCTAATTAATTAAGGGAATATCTGATTAATTGGAAGAAATTTTTAAACTGAATAATTGATTATACCTAACAATCTAATTGATTATTTTCATTAAGCTAAGTCTAAAATCCTCTAGGACAGTCTCTTAATAATTAGCAATTGATAAATATCAAAACTTCCATTTGTGGCTTGAACAATAGATTATTGTGGGTCAATAATCAATTAGCCTAATTGATTATTCCTATTAATTCGGCTCTTAGATTGTTTTCTTTTTTTGCCTCATTTTATCATATATAAAGGAGGCTTCTCCTCATTTGAAATCACACCATAATTTTGAGTTTTCCTATTTCTTAGTATTTTATTACAATCCTCTTCTCTCTTTTGTATATTCTCTCCATCAAAGTTGCCTTAATGCTTTTTGGATGAAAACTACTTGTGAGGAAAGTATTGTGCTGGTGTCGTGCTATTATTTATTTCAAGAGTGTGATTTTCTTTATGGTTTGTGTTTGGTTGTTGAGATAAACCAATGAAAATCTCTTTTTGCTTCTAGAACTTAGTCGGTAAAAGTTATATTTGATTATTTAGATTAGTCAGTAAAATCTTTACTTGGTTCGTGAGTTTAGCCCTTGAAAAAAGCTCTTGTTTGATTGGGGGAATAAGGTAGTGTAACATTTCTAGATTCTCTTGTAAAAAAAGTTTTGTGGACATAATTTGTAAAAGCTCAAGATTATCATTAAGACTTCCAAGAAGATCTCTTAGGGACAATAGTAAACCAACGTCCGTCTGAACCTGTATAAATCTCGGTGCCATCTATCTAACCCTATCTCTTTGTCATTTAATTTATTATTTCAAATTATTTCCTCTGTTTTTCTATATATTTTCTTAATAATAAAACTCATTATTGTTTTAAATAAGAAAACTTTTAAGTTAACGGCAAATTCTAAATACTACAATTCACCTCTTCTCTTGTGCTTGAAGTCACTTGTCCAACAAATGACATCGGAGTCTTTGTTAAATACTAATCATCTAAGGAGGAAATGAATTCAAGCTATTCACTAAACAAACCTCCATCATTTAATAGAGAAAGGTATAATTTGTGGAAAGAGAAGATGAAGTTCTTCACCGAAGGGATGAATCGTGGTATTTGGAAAGCTATGAAGGAATGTCTATTTATTCCTACACACAAAGTTTATGGTGTTATAGTGAATAAACCTAAAAAGGATTGGACCAAAGATGATAAAGAAAATTTACAATGTTGTATAAAGGTAAAAACTGTCAACACTACCGCTCTCGATCTTGATGAGTTTTTGCGAAATTCTCATTGCAAGACTGCAAAAAAATATGGGACATCCTCTAAATTATCCATGAAGTAAATATAGAGGTAAAGAGGAAAAGGTTGGGCACATTAGCTCGCGAGTATGAAATTTTAAGAATGAAACTTGAAGAGAACATAAATCAAATGCAAACATGGTTTACCCATATCGCGAGTCATATGAGAACTAAAAAAATACATTTTCAAATGAGGAATTAGTTCTAAAATTCTTAGATGTTTAAATTGTAGTTGGCAATCTAAAGTCAATGTGATTTTGAAATCTAGAATTTTAGAAACCATGGTCACACACTCTATTTGGAAAACTATATGAACATGAGAGAGAGCTGAAAAGGCTTGCTATGGATGAGGAGAGAGAGTGAGAGAAGAAGAGCAAAATTCTAGCTCTTAAAGTTGAAGATTCTGATTTCGATGGTGGCATATCACTCATGGTGACATATCACTAAATGTTGGAAGAAATAGAAAGTTTTAGGGAGAGACAAAATGATCTAGTCCAAAACTCTCTCCCTTCTAAAAAAAAGGGATGAACTTGCCAAGTGTGATAAATGTGATATTTCGAAAAATAAAATTTGTGATATTAAAAAAATACTTGGCAAGTTTACTAAAGAAATAGACAATTTGAATCTTTTGTTAGAAAATCTAAGTGTCAAAGTTGGACCAAACCTGTATAAATCTAAGTGTCATATCTCTAACCATATCTTTCACTTTTTGTCATTTACTTTATTATTTCAAATGATTTATGTTACTTTTCTTTCTATATTTTTAATACTAACATTCATTGTTGTATTAAGTAATAACATTTTTTAAATTAATCACGAATTTTGAATACCACAGTCACTCTCCCCTATCTCTTGTACTTGAAGTCACTTGTCCAACAGCACGCTTGTCGAGATGACAAACTCGCTGGATGAAACTGGACAATTTCAAGATCCCTTAGCTGAGTAACTTTAGAGTGAAGAAATGCTTTTCTCATTGGGCAAAAATAGAGGCTTGCTTGGCGAAATAAGGTAGCCACAACCCACTTGGATGAGCTGGACATAACTTATGGATTAAAAAGCACGCTTGTCGAGATGACAAACTCGCTGGATGAAACTGGACAATTTCAAGATCACTTAGCTGAGTAACTTTAGAGTGAAGAAATGATTTTCTCATTGGGCAAAAATAGAGGCTTGCTTGGCAAAATAAGGTAGCCACAACCCACTTGGATGAGCTGGACATAACTTATGGATAAAAAAGCAAGCTTGTTGGACGAAAAATGCCTACTCATACCTCTATATATAGAGGTCACAACCATTCACAATTCATGAATTCCATAATTTAAGATTTATATATCATAAATTAGAGAAAATTGAGATAACTGAGAAAGAAATTTCAAGAAAATATTGAAGATTGAAGATGGAGGCTCTATCCGATTAAAGAAATTGCCTTTGATGTTATTTCATCCCTCTTTCTTTATGATCATCATTGTAAAGTTTCTATTGTGAGAATTGAATTGAACTCTATTAAGGTCGAAGGATAGCTTCTGGTTCGACAGAGAATATGCATGAGGACGAAGCTTGTTTGCATGCTGCTGTTGAAGACCTAGATACTGTGGTTGAAGTGTGTTCTAGTATTTGAGTGTCGAAATGCTAGGGTTGTTAGTATTTTGAATTGGGCATGTTTGTAATGTCCAATTGTTTATGTTACCTTATAATGGGTATTTTTGAAAAGCCCATTAATTTAGTATGTTAGGTTTATCATAAATAGTATACTAGTCTCTCATCATTGCATATGGCAAATCCTAATTTAGGGTGAGAGGGTTATTTGTTATTCTTGTAACACTTGTAATCTTGATTCAAAGAGAAAGTAAAGAATATCAGTTATAACCAATTCATTGTGTTTCCTATTATACTATGTTCTTGGCATCGTTTTTACAACATCTATGAATAAAAGTAGCGAAATTTTCTTTTGTTGGGGTTACGTGTAATTGTCCAAATACTCATATATTTATCTTGATCATGGCGTTATAAATATTCTAGTCATTCATTAATATTGTTGATTATATTGGTTCTTAATATTTGTTATACCTTAACTATTTATAACTTGTTATAATAGTTTTGCATTGATACTAAAAAATAATTTTCATAACTAGAACAAATATTTTCATCTGTTAAATACTAAAACTCTAGAGTCAGATTTAGGTTTAACAGTCATACATATTATCGAAACTTAAAGTTGTCATATTAATTAACCGACTAAAAGACCTCTATTAATTAGCTATACGATTGATTTCACATCGTTATTTAGACATAAACAACATATGCAAATCAATATGTAATAATATTATCTGTTAACTAAGAATATATATATATATATATATATATATTCTTACTCATCAGATAATATTATTACATATATTTCTAGAGAATACACGAGGATAGACCGATAGGATACTTATTTTTATTGTACTGACGCAATACTTGTGTTTGCGTGTCTCCTAAATTGACTTATAGGGATGTTGAAATATTGTTTGATACTCTCTCCATCCCAAATTATATAGCGCTTTGGAAAAAAAATTGTTCCAATTTATAAGTCACTTTATAATTCCAATGCCACATTAATACAATTTTCCCCAATATATTCTCAATTACTTATTACTATTCTTTTTCATACTCTTTTAATTTGGCTTTCCAATATAATTATTGAAAGACATTTTTATAAAGTTACGTATCATTTCACTTTCTGATAAAGTAATAATTACATTTCTTAATTCGTGTGAAAAACACAAAACATCTTATAATTTTAGACGGAGGTAGTAGTACTTGGTTCAAGAGATTGTACAAAATTGGTTAGCTGATGGGTAATGAATTACTGCATTTGATTACATTCAATAGGGGAGAGGATTCTTTCTAGTTTTCTCTTCTCAATTTTACCTCCAATGAAATCTAAGGCACTTGTTGAAGAGAGATGAAGAGATAAAAATATTAAAATAAAAAAAGTTTAACAACACAGTTTTAATGGTGCAGGCAGTGGCACTATTCTCTCTCTCTCTCTTTGGTATAAATATACACAGGAGACAATCCCTTCCCATTCAATAATTTTACAAAGTATCACATCCTTCCAAGTTGTCCAAGGAGACTTCCAAAGACCAGCTCTTCATGAGATCATGAAGAAGGCACATTCTAGAGGAGTGATATTGGAAGGGACACATTGCAGGCATAAAATTTCTTAATTCCTTTAAACCAAATTACTTAATGTAGAGGAGTATTTTGCAAGTAACATGTACAAGTGGTATAGTTTGCAAAACAATAATGTTAATGTATATTAAGGGTCCATACATTTCACATCATATGCACCCTCCTACTTGTACGGCATAAAATAATATTATTATATATACTAGTAGTTAGCAATTGGGGTTGAAAATGATGATTATATATCGAATGAGTTTGTCTTACTCCATTTGCATGTGATGCCGCTCTTCCCGCTACCATATCCAGCTCATCCTCCATCATTACCATTTCAGATTCCCAACTTCTAACTAACCGCTTCTCAAACAACAGCATGGTCCCTCTCCTCCAATTCATCAGTTTCTTGAAGTAAGTATGTTACTTTTCTCTCTTTATATCAAACTCTATCAATTCCTTTGTTTCTGTGTACCTTTAAGCATTAGTATATCACTAGTGTTCAAAGACTTGGTCAGCAAATTATTATTGGCTGGTGTTAAACAGATGATAATAATAACTTAATTAGGTTAATTATTCTCCATTCAAACATTAGCTGTTTATTTTGACTTTACTGTATATAGTCTTGGTGAAATGTATACTGTATATACAATTGTACATTCAAACAAGCCTCATACACAAGTTGCTTTTTTTATTTTGACTATACAACTTTTGTTTAATTATCTAATCCTATGTTAATGTTACCTACCTCTTCAGTTTTGTTAATTTCATGTGAAAGTGACTGATACCTTGAGAAGAAAGAATAGAGAGAGAGGTTATTACTTTACATCAAGTGTTGTTATTCTCTCTTCAAGTCAAAATATGGACAAGAAGTTATCTCTCTTGTTCATGTTTTCACTAGTGTTTGTTAGTGTTGGAGCTGAACCAGTGGAAGATAAACAAGCTTTACTTGATTTTCTTCATAATATGAGTCATTCTCCACATGTCAATTGGGATGAGAATTCTTCTGTATGCCAAACCTGGAGAGGAGTTACCTGCAACGCCGACCGAACTCGAGTTATCGCGATTCGGTTACCTGGAGCTGGATTAAGAGGTCCAATTCCGCCGAACACGCTCAGTCGCCTCGCGGCGATTGAGACAGTGAGTCTTAGATCAAATGGTATCACTGGTTTTTTCCCTGATGGATTCTCTGAGCTGAAAAACTTGACTAGTCTTTATCTTCAGTCTAACAAATTTTCTGGACCATTGCCTTTGGATTTTTCTGTTTGGAATAATCTTACTGTTGTCAATTTGTCCAACAACTTTTTCAATGGTAGCATCCCTTTTTCAGTTTCAAATCTGACTCATCTCAGTTCATTAGTCCTTGCAAACAACTCTCTTTCGGGTGAGATTCCTGATATCGATATTCATAGTCTTCGAGAGCTAAATTTAGCAAACAATGACCTTAGTGGTGATGTACCAAAATCACTTCTTAGATTTCCAAGTTGGGCTTTTTCTGGTAACAATCTTACATCGGTTACTAATAGTTCGCATCCTCCGGCTTTGCCTATGCATCCACCTTATACTCTTCCACATAAGAAAACCAAAGGACTAAGTGAAACTGCAATATTGGGAATCATCATCGGTGTTTGCGCACTTGGATTTGCAGTGATTGCAGTTGTTATGATTCTGTGCTGCTATGACTTTGCTGCTGCAGGTGTGAAAGAATCTGTGAAGTCTAAGAAAAAAGAAGTCTCTACGAAAGCAGAAACTTCTGCGAGCCGAGATAAAAACAAGATAGTATTTTTCGAGGATTGCAATCTCGCGTTTGATCTAGAGGATCTTTTGAGAGCTTCTGCTGAGATTCTAGGAAAGGGAACTTTTGGTACAACATATAAAGCTGCTTTAGAGGATGCAAGCACTGTGGTGGTGAAGAGGTTGAAAGAGGTTACTGTTGGGAAAAAGGAGTTTGAACAACACATGGAAGTTGTAGGGAAACTTAAGCATGAAAATGTGGATGCAATAAGAGCTTATTACTATTCAAAGGATGAGAAGTTAGTTGTATTTGATTATTATCAACAAGGAAGTGTTTCTTCCATCTTACATGGTATGTTGTTGAATCTTTTCTCTTATATTATCTTGATTTACTTGATTAATTTTCCGACTTTTGAAAGTGGCTAATGTAATCTAAACCATGAAGGTAACCGAGCGGAAGGAAGAGCTTCTCTAGACTGGGATAGCCGATTAAGAATCGCGATTGGAACTGCGAGAGGAATTGCTCACATCCATGTTCAACAAGGAGGGAAACTAGTTCATGGAAACATAAAAGCTTCAAACATCTTCGTCAATTCACAAGGATACGGTTGTGTATCTGACATAGGTTTAGCAACATTGATGAGTTCAGTACCTTCACCAGGGACAAGAGCATCAGGATACCGTGCGCCAGAAGTAACAGACACGCGTAAAGCAATGCATTCGTCTGATGTATACAGTTTTGGTGTCCTGCTACTCGAGCTTCTAACTGGAAAATCGCCTATATATTCGGCTGAAGGCGAACAAATTGTTCACTTGGTTAGATGGGTGAACTCGGTTGTGAGAGAGGAATGGACCGCAGAGGTTTTCGATGTGGAGCTGTTAAGGTATTCGAATATAGAAGAAGAAATGGTGGAGATGCTACAGATAGGGATGGCTTGTGCTGCAAGAATGCCAGATCAGAGACCAAAAATGTCTGAAGTGGTGAGAATGATGGAAGGATTTCGTCCAGAAAATCGACCATCGTCTACCGAATCTAGATCAGAAGTTTCAACTCCAACTGTTTATGCAACTTAAATACATTCTAATTGTTACTTATGTTTCATGGTGTGAGATTCTTTTGTTTTGGCCAGTAGCTTTTAAGGTGTAATCAGTGGTTTCATTTCAATTAGTATTAACTTGTGGAGTTCTGTAGTTGTTAAGCAAGTAAATTAAATTAAATTGCTGCTAGGTAATTAAGCTATTAGATTTAGCTGATTGTGAATCAAATTGGGTCCCTTTGCCTGTTACTATTTGACTGTGTTGTGGGATTCTTGAGTTTGGGATCTACAATGTATATGGAACCCAAGTTCTGATAAAATTCTCAAATAAAGTGTTTTCTGAGTCTTTTACAACTTTTAATTATTTGACTATCTTCTATCAGATTTAATACGATCTTAAACCACTTAAATCTATTTATTTATCTTTTCTACCGTAGATGCTAACACAACATTCTTTTTGTTAGGTCATGAGAGAGTGTGCGGGAATAATCACATTGAAGTCTGAACAATCACATAAAATAAATTGGACACCACATTTTAACCCAAAATCTTAAGTCGTTAAATTTATGAGTCATCTTATTTATAAAATGTTCAACATATACTTTTCCATCTAATATAGGGCTCACACTCACACTTGATATACCAACACTCTCTAATATTTGTCATTTCTAATTTTATCTCGTCTAATCTTACTATTTATCCAACACAAAATTCTCATTTATGCTACATACATCACTACTCTTACAACTTTATATACCAACGCGTACCAAATAGATCCTTAGAGTTTTTAATGAGACGCAATTGTGGATTATGGACCCTATAATTTTTCCTCTTACGAGGTAAATTCATATATATATATATATATATATATATATATATATATATATATATATATATATATATATATATATATATATATATATATATATATATATATATATATATATATATAAATCATCTTTATCTCCTTATTATATGTATACAGATTATGGACTAAATGCGTATCAAATAGATCTTTAGGCTATGTTTAAGAGTTTGGAGGGGAGGGGAGGGGAAGGGAAGGTTTCCGAAAACGAATTTTTAAAAAAATATAGAAAAATATTTGACATTTAAAAAAAAAAAGATTTTGTTTAGAATGATAAAAGAGTCATTATCACTATAAAATTTATAATTTTCAAATTAGTATAACAACCTAAAAGATATTTGGAAAATTTATATAAGCCCTCCAAAATCCTTCAAAACTGTCATTCAATACAATTTTTGAGTTCCCCTATTTTAAGAGATTTTTGGTGTTACGAATAAAATCAAACCCTCCAAACTCCTCGTACCCAAAATCTTTTTATTCTTTTCACTCAATCTTCCTATTTTTTAAAACCATCCCCTCCCTTCCCCTCCAAACTCTCATATCCTTAGAATTTTTAATGAGACGCAAAAGTTAAAGACTTTTTATAGTAACATTTTTCATATTTAATTTGAAAAAATCGGAAGAAAGAAGTTTGTGATTCACATCAATTTATTCCTTATCTATAATTAATTTTGTCTCAATAAGAATTTTAAAAATTGATTCTACCATTAATTAAAAAAGGGTCTTACTAATCAATCCCCTCAGGGCACTCTTTAAGCATACTAAATAAAGAAAATATTCTTTATAAAAGTTAACATTTCAATTTCCAATACACTTTTAATGCATTGAATACACGCATTTTAATAAAAATTTACTACTTTAATCACTTAAAGAGTGCCTCAAGGGCACTTGTTAGCATTTCCCATTAAAAAAATATATATTAAACAAAATTGATTACATTAATCTAATAAATGATATTACATATTAAAATATATGAAGAATAACATTTAATTCAAGATTTAATAATGTTACTAAAATTTTATTGGACGCTTTGAAAATATTTTTATATGATAAATATTATTTAAGTTTTTTTTAAAGTTTTTTATTAAAAAATGGAAAATCTTTTTATATGATAAATATTATTTAAATTAATTTTATTTGAAGTTTTTTATTAAAAGATTGCAAACTGTTCCTGATTGAATAAAATTGTACTTAATACATACTTACACCTTTTGCTATCTATTTGATAGCTTTGCATTATATAAAATTACGAGGAGGAATTAACTTGCCACCTCCTTTTTTATCTGTCATTCTTCAATTTTTTTAATCAAATTTTATCCTTGATAATAAATGTGAAAATAAAAAATTTCTGAAGTAAATTTTTGGTAGGGTTAATACCTATTTTCCCCCCTGCCATATAGGCGACATTTGAAAAACCCCTCTGCAAAAAAAAAAGTTGCAAGAATTCCCCTAACATTTGAAGATTCTCGGTTTGTCTTGGGTGGGAGTTGAACTCAAGACATTAGTTTCCCAACACAATGGCTGAAACCACTAGGCCACATGATACCATTTGTAATATTCGTGCTTGGAATAACTTTTATAATATGTGATACCATTTGATTACTTGTATTAAATTTTATTACTTGATTTCAATTATCTTTTTACTATTACTTTATTTTTTAATTATTTATATTTTATTTAATTTACAACGCATGTTTTTATTTAATATTTAAATATATTTTATTTAATTTAATACGTTTTAATCATTTATATACATATTTAAACGAATACAATTTAAAACTATAATTAAAAAAAATATTGTTGTAAATATTAAAATCAAATAATAAATATTAAAAAAAACATTTTTGTAAACTAAATCATTATAAACTAAAAATATTTTTATTTGGTTCAGTTAGTATAAACTAAAATAATTATATTTAACTATAATTATATTTATTTGGTAAAATAAATATTAATTACTATTTTATAATGATCAATTAAGATTTTGTATCTAAAAAAATATTAATTACTATTTTATAATTTAACTAATATTAATTAATAACGTTAACTATTAACTAATAATTATTAATTTAAATATTAACTATTAACTAATATATTACTTTATAAGTACATAATTTTTAAATAGTAATTTAAATATTAGTATTTAAAAATATAAACGATATTTAATATAATTATTTTAGTTTATACTAGCTGAACAAAATAAAAATATTTTTATGTTTTATATAATTATTAATAATTTAACATCAATATACTGTAAAAATTTAATGTTAAGAATATTAAAATTATTTTAGAATTAAATAAATTATTTATATAGATACTATTTATATAAAATAATGTAATTTAAAAAATATTGTAGCTATTTAAATAAATTAAAAATAAACTAAATAAATTATATTAATATATATTAATTAATTTAAAACTATTTTAATTAATGTAGTTAAATTAAAACTAGTAAAACCTATTTAAATTAAAACAAGTTAATTTAGTTTATAATGATTTAATTTATAATGATTTAGTAATAATTAATATAATTAATGATTTAGTTTATAAATTAATTAATATAATTAAATATAATTATTTTAGTTTATACTAACTGAACTAAATAAAAATATTTTTAGTTTATAATGACTAACTAGTTCAGTATCTAATAAGTATTACCAAAGGCACCAATAAATCAACCAAAAACGTGCAGCCTAGTGGTTATACTGATTTTGTGTAAGCAATGGGTCTTGGGTTCAAGTCCTATTGAGACCATCTTTTTAAGCTTTTATATTTACCATTTTAACAACCTATATTAACAAAAAATAAAAACAAAATAAAATACATGTGTCATTAAAATAAATAAATAAAATAAAAAGCCACCTGGGCATCCACGTCATTAGAAAAAATTAAAAAAATTAAAAAAATACATGCCACGTAAGCATTTTGGATGACTGGATCTGACGAAGGTTTAAAATGAGAGAATCTTCAAATGTTAGGGAAATTATTGCAACTTTTTTTTTTGCAGGGGGTTTTTCAAATGTCGCCTATATGGCAGGGGGAAAATAGGTATTAACCCTTTTTGGTATGCATCACAAAATTTCCGATACTAAATACCGGAAATTCGGTTAATTTAGAATTTTCGGTACACCATACTTAAAATTTAGTTTATTTGAAATTTTCGGTATATTGGAATTTTTAAATTTCCGATATACCAGAAATTTTAAATAAACTAAATTTCCGGTATGTTTCAATTTTTTGTTTTTTAAACGGTTGAGATTTTGCCGACACTTTTGGAGGGTCCTGATTGCACCGATACATTTGTGTGGTCTAGAATGCACCACCATTTATATAAATAGAGGTGTTAGGGTTATGTGATAACACATCATTTCAACAAAAATGCCTCTTCCTTAGTATTTGATTAAAGTATCTGTGTATTTCAATGGCCGCAACCCTGCTGTTCAAACCAAGATTCTAGAGGAAGCTACATTCTTTGCCACCTTGAAAGAAACGTTGAATAATTTGTTGCCTGATTCCAATAACAGAAGGGTGACAAAGATCGAGTTTCGGGAGGACTGGATTGATACAAATGGAAGGGTGAAATACAACTTAATCGAGTTGAAGAATGATGAAGATGTGAAGGCCATGTGGAAATCATTTCGCCGTAGGATAACAAAAGGTCCGATCGAATTGGATACGCATATCCAAAGATACGTTGACGACATAATGAAGTGTCTGATTCGTCCAAAGTTTTCCGGTAGTGCCTAGGTTTTCATGTTTCGGAGTACTGTTTATGCTTGTTTGTTATTTGTCATTTGATGCACATGTGGTGGTGTTCGTATCATGCACCACCCGCTCCTCAGCAATTCCCTCATCAGCCACAATCACCCGCTCCTCAACTCTAACCACCCCCTCATCAGCAACATGTACCTGCTCCTCAACTCTAGGCACCCCTCATCAACAACCCCCTCCCCAACAATAGCCATCGACTCCTGAACAACAACCTCTACAACCTCATCCTGCTGCACCTGCCCGTCCGCAGCAGTGGAAGCTCTACCACCCCCGGCACCGAGGTGCACGGAACCTCCTACCTGTTCCTCAACTCTAAGCACCCCCTCATCAGCAACCCCTCCCCAACAATAGCCACCGACTCCTAAACAACAATCTCTGCAACCTCATCCCACTGCACCTGCCCGTCCACAGTAGTGGAAGCTCTACCACCTCGGCGCCGAGGTCCACGGAACCCCTACCCGCCTGCGCCTGCTCAGCCCTCCGTTTCCGGTTAGAACCGGTCGGAGCAACTCGTACAGCACGTAAGACTAACGTACCAGCCTCATCAACCCGAGCACGAGCCTCGGCTCTATCGATGGCCTGACCCGCAACAGTATCATCCCTGCCTCTAGTCCTCACTAAATAAAATTAAAAAGTATAAGAAATATAGCATTTAACAAAAAAAATAGAAATATCGGAAATTTCAAAATTTTCGGTGCTGGAGAAAATACCGAAAATTTCAAAATTTACGGTATTTTTAAAATTTTATAAAGATATCTGAAATTTGAAATTTTCGGTACAAAATACCGTAAATTTTAAAATTGTCGGTACAAGATACTTCACAATTTCCGGTAAAAAATACCGGAAACCTATTTGTTTCTGCGGAATTTCCGGTACACTGCTCAAATTTCTGATATCGTCCTAAAATTTGAAAAATAATTTTGGTTGGACATTTTGATCTTTTTAATTATTTTGGAGGACGTCAGAGATAATTTGAGGGTGACAAGACAAAATCTCAATTATGAATTTATTTAACGCGTGTTTTGGTTTGTAAAGAAAAATAGGGTAAGCATTCCCTCTAAAATAAAATAAAATTATATTCCATGGCAAATGAAAACTCTACTATATATATCAAATAACTCTAGTATATAAATTTAATTTTTATTTGTCATTTAAAAAATAGTTATGATAAAGTCAAATATTTGTAATTTTTATATGTTTTTAAAATAAATTCTAATTAAGTTTTTTTAAATAGAAAAAGTCATTTTAAATTTATTTTTATAAATTAAAAAATACTTAATTTTAACATTCAATAAATACATATTATTAAAAATTAAAATAAAGTCAAAATTATATAATTTTTTCAAAATATATATTTAAATTAGAGCTTAAAGATAGTGTACTGTTTTGTGTAAAATATTTTATACGGATAATGCATCACAGCCCTTAAAGAGAAATACTTTATATATAATTTAAAGAAAAAGTTAAACTTCTACAAAAATTAACGGTTATGATTTCACTGACATTGTAAAACTATTTTACAACTTTTAGTGTATTTCCATTAAATCTATGAATCGGTTTGAACTAGAGTTGAATTCACGGTTGTTGTATTTTTCTATAATGTGATATTTTGAACAAATTATTGATACATATAAATTAATAACCTTTTAATAAAAAAATATTATATTATTGAACAAGAAAATAATATATATATTTAATCCTTGGTTTATACTAATTAAAAAGTAATTTACTAAAATATTGTATATACCTAAATTAACACTAATTAGTATTATCTACTAGTGCCATTAATATATATTAATTCAGTCAAACATATATTCTTAATAACTAATATAATTTTATATATTGTAGTTAAAAAAATAATATAACTATATATTGATTAGAATAATGGAGTAATATAATATTAAATAATGTATACAACTCATTAACACTAATAATATATAATAATTAATTGACATATTTTATACTGTTATACATGGAAGGATGTCAAAAAAATCTTTGAATAATTTTTTCTATAATTATAAAAAACCAAAGGATTCAGTGAAACTGCAATATTGAGAATCATTGGTGTTTATGCACTTGGGTTTGCAGTGATTTCATGCATCATGGTTCTGTGCTGCAAAGACTGTGGTGAAGGTGTAAGTGAACCTGTGAAATCCAAGAAAAAAGAAGCATCTATGAAAGCAAAAACTTCTACGAGTCGAGAAAAAGACGACAAAATCGTCTTTTTTGCCGATTGTAATCATCTTGCATTTGATCTTGAGGACCTTCTGAGAGCTTCTGCTGAGGTATTTGGAAAGGGTGTTTTTGGTACAACATATAGAGCTGCTTTAGATGATGCAACCACTGTGGTGGTCAAGAGATTGAAAGATGTTGCTGTAGGGAAAAAGGAGTTTGAACAACAGATGGAAGTTGTAGGTAAAATTAAGCATGAAAATGTGGATCCAATAAGAGCTTATTATTATTCAAAGAATGAGAAACTGGTTCTTTCTGATTATTATCAACAAGGCAGTGTTTCTTCCATGTTGCATGGTATGTTGTTGAATTTTTTCTCTTTAGTCCATTTTTATTTTATTTTTTTGCAAATTCTTCACTACTAGGTATGTGGTGCAAATTTAGTGTATATATATTGAATATTTTTCCGGTTCCATATTGGATTTCGTCCGATTGATAGGAGGGTCTTGTTATCATCTCAACCGCCCGCTCGATTATTGTTATCGGGTTTGGTCATGATAAACGAGTGATAAAAGGACCCTCGTGTCAATGGTAAGGGTCCGAATCTGATTCAATTAGTAGAAACTTCTTATCTTGATTTATTTTATCGATATTGCTACATATGAAAGTGGATAATGTAAGCATGGTTTTGCATTTAAATCATGAAGGCAAAAGAGGTGAAGGAAGCAGTTCTTCTCTAGACTGGGCTAGCCGATTAAGGATCGCGATCGGTACAGCAAGAGGCATTGCTCACATCCATGCTCAGCCAGGAAATCTAGTTCATGGAAACATAAAAGCCTCAAACATTTTCCTCAACTCACAAGGATATGGTTGTGTAGCTGACATAGGTTTAGCAACATTGATGAGATCAGTACCTTTAGCAGACAGTAGAGTAACAGGATACCGCGCGCCAGAAGTAACCGACACGCGTAAAGCAACGCAGTCGTCTGATGTATACAGTTTTGGTGTCGTGTTACTTGAGCTTCTAACTGGGAAGTCACCTTTATATGCTTCAGATGGTGAACAAGTTGTTGACTTGGTTAGATGGGTGAAATCTGTTGTGAAAGAGGAATGGACTGCAGAGGTTTTCGATGTGGAGCTTTGGAAGTATTCAAATGTAGAAGAAGAAATGGTGGGGATGCTGCATATTGGGATAACTTGTGCAGTAAAAAAGCCACATCAGAGACCACAGATGTCTGAAGTTGTGAAAATGATGGAAGGGATTTGTCCTGAGAAAAGATCAGAAGTTTCTACTCCAACTGTTTGTGCAACTTAAATACTTTTCTATTTCTTACTTATGTTTCAGTGAGATTATTTCAAATTGATTTGTGGAGTTTTTGTATTGGAATCCACAATCACTATGGAACCCAAGTTTTAAGAACATTTTTGAGTCAAAGTGTTTGTCTTGAGCTGCTGCAGACATACACTAATAAGTTTAAAATAATTGTTTTTTCACCCTTACGATTCTTCATTTCTGAAATAAATAACTCAATTAAAAACAACTAGCCTGGTAGGTAAAGAAGTTTAATCGATAAATTGACGACTTATATTGAATCTTGAAAAAATGCAGTAGAATTGTTACTGGTACGCCAAGGGGGAAAGAACACTGGAATTTTTATTGAATCTTGTACCGTTTATGCAATCATGTGCATGGAATGGAAACGAATTGTACACACCATTGGAACAGAGTTTTACTAACTTTATTTGTATGACTAAATTAGAGACATTTTACTCTATACTTTCACAATTTTCCATCTACTTGACGACTTTGTAGTTAGAGGTAAACTGGTGAGTTTATTTATCCTGTGCGTTTAGTTTGTAAAGAGTAACAGGGTCGGCATTCCCTCTACTTAGTGATATAATTCCATCAAGTACCATCAATCCAAACAAACGTACAAGCCCTCAAATTTATATTCAACGAGAAAACAAAGAGGCTATAACATCAACATACTAGGTCATGTAAAACGATCTACTAAAACGACAACCCAAACAGGCTACACATGAAGGTAAAAATCACAGAACTTACATATTATTCCTAAAACTTGATTAAATTCTATCATACACACAGCTTAAGCTGGTTTTAAGCTGAAAACTTACATCCCATATACATTTCTTTTCTTTTGAAACTTCTGATACTATTAACCTTGGGAAAGGGAAAGCTATGCCCAGAAGAACCTTTCCCACACAATCAATAAAAAATATGTCATGTACGTATCTCCTACCAAGTTTACAGATATCATGGCGAAAATGCAAAATGAAATTCACTTCCTCAAAATTCTTGTTTTGACACCCCCTGAAATTTATTAAAACAGAAATAAAAGAAGCTTCAGAAAGTGTCGCAGAAAATACCATACACCACATAAAGGACAAAGCATGGAACGGAAAAGTAGATGATAATTCTCCGTCCACACTGACTAGACAAAAACTTTTGGGACATACCTTCAACTTCCTCAAATTCAATCTCCTTAACCAAGTCAGATTGTGCATTATACTCAAACCTACAAAGGAATTGCAAAACATGTCTTTAGTGATAGATTGAAACTCAAGAAAGTTTCATGTTAACTGTTTGTAACAATCTCAACAGAATTTACAAAAGTACATTTTGACAAAAACACCAATCAAACTAAGCGCAGCCCACTTCAAATGTAGGTTCAGGAAACATTAAAGTATGAACTCCATTATCATAATTCTAGTCATCTAATAGAATTCATGGCGTTAAGGGACGAGAGAATACAGCGGTGTTGGAGACATTTGCAATGCAGGAATATGCTACTATGTATCCAGGTGTCATTTTTACATATGGACCTACTTTTTGAATTTTATGACATCGGAGGTGGGATAGTGATTAGTGACATGCATTCTAAACACGGATATTTGGGGATAAAAATGGATTATGTTTCCAAATGGAATTCAATACGAGTTTGAGAATGTAATGCTGGAGGATAAATAAGTCAGAGATCTTTTAACAATTACTTGGAATTCCCGTTAGCAACCCACCCTCCGTAATTCTCACACATAACCAATAACTTTGAACTGATAAGAGAATCGTACAAGACAAAACCTTACAAGGCAGCGTATACGATGGACCATGAATAAACAATCCATCATTGCATATGGTGTTTTAAGCATTGGATATAATATATTTTTATTGGATATTGATATGACTTGTCAGTGGAAACCTATAACCGCATTACCTTTGGAAAATTGCTGATA